>NC_087065.1:10618543-10839576 GCF_963678635.1 Symsagittifera roscoffensis | reverse complement strand
CAGTGGCTGCCCTATTTCTAGTGTGTGGTTAGTTGAATGAGTCGGAGGTGGTGATGTTGTACAGTGGCTGCCCTGTTTCTAGTGTGTGGTTAGTTGAATTAGTCGGAGGTGGTGATGTCGTACAGTGGGCTGCCCTGTTTCTAGTGTGTGGTAAGTTGAATGGGTCCGAGGTGGTGATGTTGTACAGTGGCTGCCCTGTTTTCTAGTGTGTGGTAAGTTGAATGAGTCGGAGGTGGTGATGCTGTACAGTGGCTGCCCTGTTTCTAGTGTGTGGTAAGTTGAATGAGTCGGAGGTGGGGATGTTGTACAGTGGCTGCCTTGTTTCTAGTGTGTGGTAAGTTGAATTGGTCGGAGGTGGTGATGTTGTTCAGTGGCTGTCCTGTTTTCTAGTGTGTGGTAAGTTGAATGAGTCGGAGGTGGTGATGTTGTACAGTGGCTGCCCTGTTTCTAGTGTGTGCTAAGTTAAATGAGTCGGAGGTGGTGATGTTGTCCAGTGACTGTCCTGTTTCTAGTGTGTGGTAAGTTGAATGAGTCGGAGGTGGTGATTTTGTACAGTGGCTGTCGTATTTTCTAGTGTGTGGTAAGTTGAATGAGTCGGAGGTGATGGTGTTGTACAGTGGCTGTCCTCTTTTTCTAGTGTGTGGTAAGTTGAATGAGTCGGAGGTGGTGATGTTGTACAGTGGCTGCCCTGTTTTCTAGTGTGTGGTAAGTTGAATGAGTCGGAGGTGGGGATGTTGTACAGTGGCTGCCTTGTTTCTAGTGTGTGGTAAGTTGAATTAGTCGGAGGTGGTGATGTTGTACAGTGGCTGTCCTGTTTTCTAGTGTGTGGTAAGTTGAATGAGTCGGAGGTGGTGATGTTGTACATTGGCTGCCTTGTTTCTAGTGTGTGGTTAGTTGAATGAGTCGGATGTGGTGATGTTGTACAGTGGCTGCCCTGTTTCTAGTGTGTGGTAATTTTAATGAGTCGGAGGTGGGGATGTTGTACAGTGGCTGCCCTGTTTCTAGTGTGTGGTAGGTTGAATTAGCCGGAGGTGGTGATGTTGTACAGTGGCTGCCCTGTTTCTAGTGTGTGGTAGGTTGAATTAGCCGGAGGTGGTGATGTTGTACAGTGGCTGCCCTGTTTCTAGTGTGTGTTTAGTTGAATTAGTCGGAGGTGGTGATGTTGTACAGTGGCTGCCCTGTTTCTAGTGTGTGGTAAGTTGAATGGGTCCGAGGTGGTGATGTTGTACAGTGGCTGCCCTGTTTTCTAGTGTGTGGTAAGTTGAATGAGTCGGAGGTGGTGATGCTGTACAGTGGCTGCCCTGTTTCTAGTGTGTGGTAAGTTGAATGAGTCGGAGGTGGGGATGTTGTACAGTGGCTGCCTTGTTTCTAGTGTGTGGTAAGTTGAATTAGTCGGAGGTGGTGATGTTGTACAGTGGCTGTCCTGTTTTCTAATGTGTGGTAAGTTGAATGAGTCGGAGGTGGTGATGTTGTACAGTGGCTGCCCTGTTTCTAGTGTGTGCTAAGTTAAATGAGTCGGAGGTGGTGATGTTGTCCAGTGACTGTCCTGTTTCTAGTGTGTGGTAAGTTGAATGAGTCGGAGGTGGTGATTTTGTACAGTGGCTGTCGTATTTTCTAGTGTGTGCTAAGTTGAATGAGTCGGAGGTGATGATGTTGTACAGTGGCTGTCCTATTTTCTAGTGTGTGGTAAGTTGAATGAGTCGGAGGTGGTGATGTTGTACAGTGGCTGACCTGTTTTCTAGTGTGTAGTAAGTTGAATGAGTCGGAGGTGGTGATGTTGTACATTGGCTGCCCTGTTTCTAGTGTGTGGTTAGTTGAATGAGTCGGAGGTGGTGATGTTGTACAGTGGCTGCCCTGTTTCTAGTGTGTGGTAAATTGAATGAGTCGGAGGTGGGGATGTTGTACAGTGGCTGCCCTGTTTCTAGTGTGTGGTAGGTTGAATTAGCCGGAGGTGGTGATTGTGCCATTCTGCCAGATGACAGCACAAGCTTCCGGCGACATAAAAAAGAGTGACTAAAGGCCTTATGAACAAAAAAGTGTTGCGACGGAGGGTCAGAATGTTCTAGAATTTTTATTTTTAAAATTTCGATTGGAAGAAGAACATTTCTGAGAAATAGAGAAAAGACGGCCATTTTGAATAAAAAGACGAAAAACAGAACGACGCCATAGATTGTGAAGAACAGTCGTATCAGAGACAAGAAAATTACGAAGCCTCTTATCGTGGCAATAACACACGATAAGAACCTTAGCGACGGATATTTGTGGAGAAGGAGGCTTCAGTGGGGGAAGAAATATACCACGGGACCCTCCCGGGACACGAAATATAAGAGATAAGGGTGTTATCTCAAGAATATTACGGGAGCGGAGGCTTGGTCCCCCAGAGACTGTCTATGTGAAGGGACTGTGTAGACTGACTATATAGCTGCTATAATGTCATAGATCTTAATTAACACCGTTATTATTTAATATTTCAGAGCATGAGTAGCTAGAAAAAGGAAAGGGTCAATCCATCTCCAATGGATTTAATATAGAACTGTCACACAAAAACATAATAAAATAGGTTGTTCGAGCCGTGTTTTTAATGACAATCACGTAGTCTGAGGATCCGAGACTCAGCTATGTGGTTGTGTTCGCATGTAAACGAAAGCTGATCAAAAGTCGTTTGACTGATGGCCTAAAAATGGTAACTTTTTACTTTGCCCTAGACAGACCAGAAAATCAACTGGCAAGGTCGAGACGGTGAAAAACGAGTAGAATTAAGGTAACTGACGCCTGCCAGTCGTTAATAGGTACTTTTTCTACGCTCCGTCGCTGTGTGATATTTGGGCGAATGTTACATAGACGTTTTTATGGCGCTCCTGGGTGGGCCTGTTAAAGGCATGAAACCATCATGATCAGCAAGCGTTTCAGCGACGTACCCTCCGCTCCGGGCGTATGCCCAAGTTAGAGGCCTTAATGACCGTTATTGTACTAGGGGGAAGGTGCGTACCCTCCGTCTAGTGCAATTTAGCTTTTTAACTTAGTTAACACCGAAAATTCCGGGGGCCGGAGGGTTAGGTGGGAAATCTAGAGCCCGCTTGTCCTGAGGTCCCAGGACCAAAAACAATTAAAGAGAAAGCGTAAAACCAAACAAAAGTAGTGTATAACCAAGAAAAAGCCAAAAAATAAATTTATTTAAAAACAAAAAAGTACAAAAAACAGTAAAAAAATTCAAAAAAGACCAAAAACAGTAAAAAACGTAAAGTGACAGTTTATATGTTATTTCCGGACGAGATGTGATCTGACCTTCCTATTTGTTGTTGTTTCAGATTGATTTATATCGTTTCTGATAGAAAGATTGTGTGTTTTGGTGAAGGGTTGGATACCCTCCCTCGAGTGTAATTTGAGTGTTTAAGCACGTTAATGGTGATTTTGCCGGTGGCCGGAGGGTAGAGTGGCAAGCTGATCAACGTGTTCCACACTCAACAGGGACATCAAGGACAACATCCGCAACGACTGTTGGGTATCGTTGAAGCAATTTTAGTATCGTTCGGGTACTATTTCATTAAAACTTAAGTGGTGGGGGGCACGATTGGCGCGGTCCGATTGTACCCTACATCGATTGCAAATTTCCGAGTTGAGGGTCTTAATTCGGATATTTTGGTGCAAAGGAGGGTATAGTACTATTCATTAACGACTATTAATAGATTATTATCCTTATTATATATTACTTATCTCCTCAATTAGATCCAAAAAACACCCAATTTTGTCGAAAATCATCGATTTTCGATCAAACTGTAGACCCCCAAATTTTTGGATATCCGAGCTTTTCCGAACAACAAAAAGCTTTTATATAGGGAGTAGCTACGTAGTCCGATCCCCCTAACTAAAGAAACCGCGTGAGAAAAGACTCAGTAGAAGTTGGAAAAAACCAAAATTTTTCGGTCAAAATTTCGATAATTTTTTGAATTTTGTCAATCTGTTTTGGGGATCGAGTTTTTGAGTTTTTAGAGTTAGAGCAATAAAATTTTTTGCGTTTGGAGCGTGCTAGCATAACGTGCTCGGTTACTAGAGAAATTTTTGGGTAACCCTCCGAGTAGCTCCGTGGATAGAGCTAACGACTTAAGGTTTGGAAAAGGAAGGAATCGGAGGGTCCAAATTTGATAGTTTTTGGCCAAATTTTTGTTTCTAAACCAATTTTGGTCCGGTTTTTTGCCTTATTCCAGTGCCGTACAGGGCTACTACGCTCATTTCAAGTATTTTTAGGCACTTTCGACCGGAATTGCGAAAAAAGTCTTTCAGATCCTATACAGGTGGTGAAAAAGGCCATTTTGGCGAACGCGTTTTTGGCGATTTCTCAAAGACTAGTTATCCGATCGGGATAATTTTGGTACCATAAGTCGACGTTTTTGACCACTTTTCCGAATCGCAACCGTTTTTGGGTTGATTATTTCGGAAAAGAAAATTTTTTTAGAATTTGTTGGTTCGGAGGGTCCAAATCACGGGCAACCCTCCGAGCGACAGAAAATTTTATCAAAACATCCTTTCATTCAATTGGGAAGGTTGACCGTGTCAACCAACCTAGTTTTAAATCAGGTAGACCGCTTTCAGAGGCTTTACTGCGGTGATATAACCCTTTTTCTTGATTTTGGGGCGAACCCTCCGAAGTGACCCTCCGGAGTCAGCTAAACCCTTTAGCAACCCTCCTTAGTGGAAAATTTCCACGAGATCACCCTAAGAAGTTAAAACAGCTCCCCTTAGAGCTCCTAGCTTGTTTTGACGCTTTTTGAAGCGAGGGGGAGAACCTTCTAAGCGAGATCGAAAAATTTGAAAATTTTGGAGGTACCCTCCGAAGTAACCCACCGGAGCATATTAAGCATCTTATTGACCCTCCTTAGTAAATTTAGGGGGACCCTCCGAGGTAACTTGGGTGATTAGGGTACCCTACGAAGTAACTTGGGTGATCAAGGTACCCTCCGATGTAACCCTCCGGAGCGTCTTAAACCTTCTAACGATCTTCCTTGTTAGAGACTTGAGTAAAATTTCTGTGGCAATTTGGGCAACGGAAAATATCCATTGAATTAGGATCATATTAGGATATTAGGCGTGCTTATCAGGATCATAAGAACCCATTTTTGACCCGAAAATTTGTGATCAACTTTGGATTCTACATTGGGTGTATTAGAAGTACCCGAACAAATTTTTTTTTTTTTGATTGTGATTTTGGTTGTGTGGTTGCCTTGAGCTACTTAATAGGAAAGTTCGGGCAATCCGGGAACAAATAAAGGAAGACCTCGGTGGGTGTATTAGGCAAATACACACCCACTTGAGAAGAAAAATTGTTCCCTACTCTCGTGCACTTGGAGCAGTCCGAGTGTGGGAGAGCTTTTTTATAGATTTGACGAATTTTCGATCAGAGGTTGCCTTGAGCTACTTAGTAGGACAGCTCGGGCAATCGCAGGACACCCAAAAGAAGACCTCGGTGGGTGTATTAGGCAGATACACACCCACTTGAGAAGACTGTGTCCTGGGCTTCGTTCTTTCGGATCGTTCCGATTGGGGGAAGTCTTTTTCTTTAAGACTAAGTTTTATTTATCTATTTCTGAATCATCACTGCTTTTTATCAAAGATTGCTAAATTTTAACAAAGCAGTGACTTGATAAATTGTGTGGCGATAAATTAATACTGACAAATACTGATAAATTAATACTGTAGGATATTCTTATCTGATTATCGATTGTGTTTTGTGTGTCGATTATATCTTGTGGAAACTTAGTGATACTGTTATACTATACAACCGGGTTGAGTTAGCATTATATCAATACTGGGTAGACCCTGTGTGTAACTTTAGCTGAGTCACTAGTTTAGTCGTGAGAGATCTAAGAGACATTTTGATACTGACGGAATCGAGTAGGCAGCGTTAAGTGATTTAACTAAATCTTGTTTGTGGTACGTTTGCATTGCCATCAAATTACGAATACTTTCATTTTGTTAAAAACTATGCAGCGCAGGGACTCGCTAGGATCGACTACTAAAATTCCCAAGCTAAGCAAGGGAAGCACGCGGAAGTTTAGAACTAGGCGTAGCCAAACCTCGTTTAGCAGCGCTTCCGACGCGTTTGCTGAAGACGAATCGACTAAAGGTCAACCTGATCTTTCAGTGAGCGAAATGAAACTAAGGAGCGAGAAGAACCTCGATGGCAATCAAAGGCGGAGCGCCGAGGCCGAGCCTGCGAGCGAAACGCTGGTGGATCCCTTTGACGAAGGGGAGCGAACGCTCATTCGACCCGAGTTTGAGCCAGATGAGGTCCTCGAACGGGAGGAAGTCGAGAGGACAGAGGAGACCTCGGAGCGTCCCGAGGTCGAACCTCGGGAGGAAGTGTTGTACAGGGGAATGTCCAAATCAGAGACTAAGAGCTATAAATGGAGAAAGGAACCTTCACATCCGACAAGTGCACACTCATCTTTGGCCAAACAGAGCAACAACGCGATGATGTCGAGTATGAGTCCGGGTGAAGAGCAGACGTTCTCGAAGGCAAAGAAAAGTTGGAAGTCTTTGTACGATGAGCGCGTGACGTCGCTACAAGCCGGAGGTCTGTCCTCTAGTTACGACCAACCGGAAATAACCCATCCGGATGTGAACTTCACACCGTGCCCAAGGAACGACATGAGCAGGGAGGCGTCTTCTGCCTCGCCGACCAGGCCTATGTCAGATGGGATAACGATGGGAGCATCATCAACGTTTGACAGACTGATGACGTCAATGCACAAGCAAAAGGGCAGTGCGTCATCGAGTACTAGGCTACAGCCACAGTTGACCTCGTCTTCTCTGGGGCTAACCCCGCCATTGGGGGCAGCTGGTGACATAAGTGATATGTTCGCGGGTGTGATGAATGGCCTGGATGAATTGAGGCGGGACATGACTAAGAGAATAGATCAAGTTGACGAGAGAGCTCACCATGGTCGAGAGAGTTTGAAAGATGAGCTAACGCACGTGAAGTCGCAGGCGAGGTTTGATCAGGCTCAATTGATTCGTTACACTGATCAATGCCTGGCCGAGAGCCTGGCACAGGCAAACAAAGAGTCAGAGGAAATAGAGGCTAGGATGACAAGAGAGATCGAGCGATTGTTGAATGATCATGATAATACCTACGCCCAAACGATGACTGGCCTGGAAAGGAGGTTGGACGCCAAATCTGACTTGATGATGCGGAAGCTTGACGCCATCCTGAATGGGAGTAGTTGGCAGGAGCGTTCCAACTCAAGGGAACGCTCACGCAATGCGAATGTTTGAGATGGTATGGGCAACAGTGCCAGAGCCCAGCAAGGCTCGAGAACGAACTACGAACATAGAAACAAGGAGCGGCCAAGTGCAGCCCCGCAGAGGCCTGGCTGGACGAATCCAGTCCCACCGGAGGCAGATGCCACCCCGGAGACAAGATTGCCAACCGTGCCACAAGTCAGTTCAGTACCAGATCTGACTACAGTCTCACAAGACACAACGATGTATGCCTCGATGTTTGAGCCTCTGAACAGATCTCTTGAAACATTCATCACCAAGCTCTCGAAGTCAACCGAGAGAGGAGAGAGGTCAAGAAGAACACTGAAAAAGCCGAAGTCATATAAAGACGAGTCGGACGGCTGCATTGATACTTGGATAGAGGTGATGAAGTTACACTTTGAGGAAGAGAATCTCTCCAAGAAACAAGAGTGCAGCGCGCTGACGAGCAACCTGGAGGGTACTGCATTAAATTGTGTAATGGCGAAAAGAGCCAATGAGAGAGACAGCGCTCGCAAGATATTCGACATCCTGCTGAATCGTTTCGGCTCTGGAGTACAAGGGCACCAGGCTATGGTGAAGTTCGAGAAGAGGCGTCAGAGAGATGAAGAATCAATAGATAAATTCTTGGACGACCTTGAATTGCTCAGGAGGAGAAGCAACCCGGATGAGAGAATATCCGAGCGAAACTTGGCGATTGCTTCGAAGTTCATGGATGGAGTAAGGAGTGAGGAGTTGAAGACGATGTTGGCCACTCACTTCACCCTGTCGCTTGACCAGGTACCCACGCCTGACGACTTGCGTATGAAGTCACGCGAGTATTTGCTCATAAAACCGAGGGCGCAAAACCGTTACAGCAATTATGGCAACTATAGCGGGACAAACACTGGTGCGAATTCCAGTTGGTACAAACCTCGCGATGACATGGACAAGAGGAGGTCGTGCGCGAATTGTGGTTCGATGGACCATCACGTTTCTGCGTGTTCTACATACAAACAGAACATGAAGGCCATAGGCTACTTTGTCGAGGACGCCGACGCGACCGACGAGGATCATGAGGAGTACGTCAGAGGGCTCATCATGAAATATGGTCCGAGGTGTTTCTTCTGTAATTTGGAGGGACACTTCAAGTCGGATTGCACTCAATTTTGGGACGCAGTAGCGGACGCGAAACATCCCCGCCACGAAGAGGCGCTTTCGGGTGTCAAGGCCAGTCGAGCACGTCTGATGAACGAGGCTGAATCTCGGAGAAAGGAGACGACACCGAGCACCTTCACGACCAAAAAGGTTAAGACATGGCCTGACGAGGTTGTAGCCTCGAACCTCGAAGCAGAGTCGTCTAGCCCACTCAAGGTGGATTACGGCCTGGCGGCAAGGACAGCGCTGCAGAATGTCAAACAGGACCTAGCCACGAAAGAAGTGGAGCAATGGGTAAGGTCGGAGCTGGAGAGCACATATCTTCGGGAAAGTTTTAATGTCCTGGGTAAAACGACAAAAGCAGAAGACAAAGAGGAACCCAAGAAACAGGGACTAAAACTGAACGTTATATCTGGTAAGACTTTCGGCATGACGAAGGCGGGGACCAAAATAATGTCCATCATCTCAGTCGAAGGGCACCAGGTGGTCAAGAACTTGAGTGAACCATCCGAGATTACACTAGTCCACCTGGACATCTATGCCGACTACCTGAAGGAGAATGATCCCAAACTGGACTCCAGGGCAGTGCGAGCGCTGCTCACAACGGGAGGTCCGAGACTGATGAAAGTGGACGGACATTATATCGATGTACATGGCCCTTACCCAATCCTGATGAATGTGGATGGCATCAATATCTACACGAAAGCTCACATAACTGATGCGAACGATCAGATTGGCCGGATATACATTGGTCAAGAGGAGCTGAAGGTTAGACGAATCGGACACAACGCGATGCTCGAACAAGATGCGGTGCATATTGGTTGTGAGGCCGATCTGGCCGCACACGTTCTGGACGTGCAAGGCAGACAACTTTCAGTAAAGGGACTGCTAGACACGGGAGCAGTGGTTAGTGTCATGCCAGTCAAAACTTGGACTGACATGGGTTTCGAAAGGTCGGATCTCATACCGACAAACATCAGGTTGGCAGCTGCCAATCAGGGAGCGATCTATGTCACCGGACGAACCCCGATCATTTCACTGCAGCTCGGAGGAAGACATCTTTGAATGAGCTTCCTAGTAGTAGAGAATTTGGACGAATCCGACCAGTTCATCCTAGGAAGGGATTTCGTTCGCAACTTTGACGTCACGATCGATCTCAATGACGGATTGATTAGGATCAAGGATCCTGAGAGAAAGTATGAGAAAAGACCCCTTAATAAGATCTTAATTAATCAGGCCAAGGTGCTGATTTTTCTGGATCGAAAAGTTAGATTGAAACCGAACCAAGCCGTAGTAGCGACGTTTAGGATGAGGAACTTGAATGAACTCAGCAATGACAGACAGGTGTGTCTGGTACCAAATCCAAACAGTAAAAGCTCGGCTATTTTAGGAAGAAGCTTCTCACTCACTCAGAGCGGACTGTGTGTGAGTGTGTTATTGAACACAGAAGCAACAACAGTGACAATACAGAGGGGAAAGAAACTTGGCTACGCTTTGCCTCTGAACACAGACTTTCTGAGTGTGGAGAACTTGAAGAAGTTTGATGTCACTAAATGTCCATTGCATGCGAACCAAGAATGTATAATGAAAAGAGTAAATGAATTGAAATCTTCTAGGAAATTGTTTTCAATGAAGTCGGAAACAGATGATGGGCTGTCTAGTTGTTCCAACTTTCCTGAGAGGCCGACGGAGGCAGAGTTAGCTGAGATAGAACATCTGAAGGGTAAAATATCAGACAAGGAACTAGATTCGCTCAGGGCGGTGCTAAATCGGAACGCAGACGTTTTTTCGAAACATAAGGCCGACATAGGTTGTTGCAATTTTGTAGAGCACGAGATTGAGATAGAAGTTTTTCACGACATTGGATTTGGGCTCCGCATTCTGGCAAGTGCCACTCAGAAAGCAAGATCGAGAGAAAACAGGTTTCGCGTGTGAGCTGGGACTGTTCCAGTGGAAGAGGATGCCATTCGGATTGTGCAACGCGACGGCCACATTCCAGCGACTGATGGCCCAGGCACTCACGAGCGTCACTAAGAAATATGGGAATCTCATCATGTGTTATGTCGATGATGTCGTGATTGCAACACCAACCTTAGAAGACCACATAGAGAGGTTGGAGGAGGTGTTTTCTTGCATGAAGCAGGCGGGTCTGAAATGCAAACCCTCTAAGTGTGAAATCCTCAGGGATTCCATAAAGTATCTGGGCCGCCTGGTTGACAAACATGGAGTGAGACCAGATCCCGAAGCGGTTGAAGCGGTGCTGACCTGGAAGGCACCTAAAACAGACACACAGCTGATGAGTTTTCTGGGATTCGCAAATTATTATCGAGAGTTCATCAAGGGGTATGCTGATAAAATATACCCCATGCAGAGGTTGATGAGAAACAAGGGCAAAAAGTTCACCTGGACTGATGAGGCACAAGTCTCATTTGAAAATATCAAACGTGAACTTTGCGAGGCACCGGTCCTCGGCATGCCAACGGAGAAGGGAATGTTCGTGCTGGACACGGATGCATCAGTGGTTGCGATATCGGGCATACTTCACCAGGAGCAGGAGTGGAACGGGAGAACGGTTCTTCGTCCGATAGCCTACGGGAGTAAAGTCATGAGTGATACTGAAATGAAGTACGGCGCACCAAAAGCGGAGATGTTTGCGGTGATCACTTTCGTGGAAAAATACAGGGCCTACTTGGGGAGTGCTCCCTTCAAGTTACGTGTGGATAATCGTGCCCTTGCCTGGCTGAAAACCTATTCGATGGACCAAAGCTATATTGGTCGTTGGATTGTGCGCCTGGATGGATACCACATGATCATAGAGCACCGTACCCGTGACAAGCACCAGAACGCAGATAGCCTCAGTAAAAAGACAGAATTTTATGAGCGCCTCGAGGAGAAGCAAGCTAACCAATCAGAGATCAAAGACGGGTTTTCCTTTCTGGACAAAGAAACCTACGACAAGCTGCCACTTACTAGGTGGTTAGACAAATCAGGACATCCTATACCTGGACACCCTGACCTTCCAG
This sequence comes from Symsagittifera roscoffensis, assembly GCF_963678635.1. Taxonomy (NCBI): domain Eukaryota; kingdom Metazoa; phylum Xenacoelomorpha; order Acoela; family Convolutidae; genus Symsagittifera; species Symsagittifera roscoffensis. The sequence goes on along the minus strand of NC_087065.1, from coordinate 10,828,159 downwards.
TGGAGACGGCCGCGGAGATAAAGCTTTTAGCCAGAGGCGAGCCCGTTCCGTTGGATCTGCTAGTCCGATCCAACTTGGTACAGCAAGAACTGACCAGGCTGGGTATAAACAGCATCGCTTTATTGAACAAGACGGTGAAGGTGGCGCCGGAGGTCATGGGAAAACTCCGCGACTTGTTGGATAGGGAAGTGGATAGGCATGATCGTGAATGGATGGAGACCATGCAGCGGTTGACTGTCACCGAGAGAACAGAGAAGAGGCCAGTGTTCATTCGCAGCCGAGGCGTTGAACGGGATTGCAGGTCGATCGTCAACCAGCTGGTGACCTCGATGCCGAAAGAAGTCTTGTTGAGAACTTTGTTCACTGAATATGGAACATTGAACCAGAACCAAACTACTGAGGAAGTCAGGATCAGGTCGAAATCTAGCTTCACGAGGAGAGTGCACTTCACGGATGCAAAAGAGGAATACGAGCCGAGCCCAGATTGTTCGTCCGTGGACGAGACAATGTCCGGGGAGTCTGATACCTTCGAGCCAGTCAAGGACGACTCGTCTGAGGAGTCGGACACCTTTGAGCCCGTACAGGACGACTTGTCCGGGGAGAGGTTGACTAGACCACCTAGGGGCAGAATTTTGTCCGGGGAGTCGGGTTCAAAGCGACCGATGGACAGAGTTTTGTCCGGGGAGTCGAGAAACATCTCAGACAGCTTGGAATATGATGTTGGAGGATCAGTCGACTCAAGTGTTGACTCGGGACCCCAGTCCTGGGACAACACGTCTGAAACAACTTCCAACTCCGATATGTCAGAGATTGCAATCCACTCCTTGTTGGTAGACTGGAAGCAGCGTGGGCTGGACCGAGAAACACATCAGGATCCAGACAGGGACAGATACACCTCAGATGAAGAGGGCACTGTGGTAGATAATGCCGCAGACGAGCTCGAGCTGATAGCAGTTTCGAAGCGCCCAACCAGATTGCTGCCACATGGTACGGTCGTCCGTACCAATCTGGAACCATCTGTGCAGGAAGCGACGCCTTTGAAAAAGATATGGTGTGTCAAGTTGATGGACGATGCTCATGCTCCGGAGATAATGAGTGGGCAAATGAACGTGGTGAAGACGTATTTGAAAGCCAGGTACAGGCTGTCGGATCTCCTAAGGGCTCAACGAAATGATAGGATGACGAGCAGTCTCAAGAGATGGATTGAGAATGGAGCACCTGACAAGGGAGACTTGGAAGAAGACAGCTACAAAATCCTGAAGCAATTCTACCTGAAGCGAAACGACTTGTTGTACCTGAATAAGGACGGAATCGTAGCCTGTAAGCGCAAGGAGGAGGACAAGGTCCTTTATAAATACAATTCAACAGTGTTACCACAGTTGTACCAGACCGAATTGCTCTTTCGTTCACATGATCAGATGGGTCATCAAGGCGTGGACAAAGTGTATAACAGGATACAGAAACGATTTGAATGGCCGGGATTGAAGAAGGCTTGTGAGAAGTGGATCGCAGCATGCCTGTCATGTCAGCAAGCGAAGGATCCCAGGAAGCTAAGGTTCCCCCTACAGTCAATAGAGTCGTCAGGTTTCAACGAAGTGGTGCAAATTGATCATCAGAATATCTGTATGACAGCAACGGGCTATAATCAGGTGCTGGTAATGATCGACCATTTTACGAAGTATGCGGAGGCAGCACCGTGCATAACAGCATCGGCAGAAGAGACATGCGATCATTTGATAAATGTGTGGATAGCAAGGCATGGCTGCCCCATCACGTTCCAATCGGACAATGGCAAAGCATTCGTAGGTGATCTCACGAAAGAGTTAATGAAAAGGTCGCAGGTAGCGCAGGCCCACTCGACCACTTATCACCCGCAAACGAATGGCCTAGTCGAGAGGCAGAATCGCACACTGGTATCCATGTTGAGAGTCTATTGCTCACGCTACATGGATGACTGGGACAAGCACTTGCCGCAAGTGATGGGTGCTTAGAACAGCACGGAGCATTCCACCACGGGAATAAGTCCGCATATGATGCTGACGGGTCACGAAAAAGCACTCCCGTTAACGTTCTTCTACCCTGAATATGAAGGGAAGAGGACTGCACCGCAAACGTACGTGCGGGACGTTATTAGAAGACAACAGGACCTCAATGACTTATGCAGGAGGAATACGCAACAGGCGCAAGTTAGACAAAAAAGGAGGTTTGATAAAAGGACAGCCGATGCAAAAGCCTACTCAGTTGGCGATTACGTCTGGGTGTTCCAGGAAGTGGTTCCACCAAAAGGAACCAAGAAACTATTGAAGAAATGGCGTGGTCCATTTCAGATAACAGAGGTGCACCAAGGAGGTCGTTTTTATCGACTGAGCACTGGAAGAGCGGCTCATTACGAGAACATCAAACCACACAATGCCTCGTCAGAGGATTGGTGCATCCCAGCGGACATGCAAGAGGGAGATTATTTAATAGTGGATCCTGCTTGTGAAGTGAATGAAAGGGGTACTCGTGACAAGAACGACGGGAATGAGGTGGTGGACGATTGCGATCCACCACTGGATCTCGAGTTGACTGAGCGAGTAGAGGTGGACGATGAAACTCTACCCTATGCCGAAGAAGACTGGGATTGCCCGCAACAAACCGAAATTGACAAAGGAATACAGCCTGACTTTCCTCTCACCATGGAAACACGCCAAAGCAAGAAAGGAAAAAACCAGAAGAAATACAATCCGTATGGCGAGGACTTCGTTGTAGACAGGATAGTAGTGAGTGATGTCATAGACTCGCTGGTGGGACTGGATGAAGTGGCGATGCTAGAAGAAATCGACCTTGTGAACGATATGGATCAAGATTGGATCGACGATCGATCAGAACCGGAAATGGAGTTCGAACCAGAAGCGGAACAGACTCATGAGCAAGAACTAACAAATTTGCGCGTGCTCGAATGGCTCCACGATCTGCTGACAGATCCAAAAGAGACGATCCTGACGATTCAGGACGTCGATAGAGACGGCGTCAAATACATCAGTCATGACAATACCGAGTCCAACTGGGTCGCCCCAGATGGTCCTCTACGTGTTCCAAAATCCAACCTCGGTCTCCTAGACTTTGGGCGATCGACGGGGACGTCGATGGATATTTTTGTCCGGGGAGTGGGGGTAGGACTCACCCACACCGAAAACCTCATGATAAAAAAAATGAAATCGGCAAGAAAAACCGGAGAACTAGAGACAGAGGGCGAGAATGATAAGAAACCACCTTTTGGACGAATCTTTGAATCGTATTTTGATCTACCGAACCATTATTCGAACAATATCGTCATAACGGACAGCGATTTCATACTCACGGAACGCACGTGCGCCATAGCGATAACGGCGGATGTGAGCTTCAAAACAGCACTAGCAGCTGACTTTAAAAGAGAGTACAAGAATATAGAGTTTTTGTGGAAACAGAGGCCTGGTGTAGGAGGAATGATAGCGTTGCCCCCTGTTGCATCACAGATACCAGGGAAATATTTGTGTTTTTTGGTTACGAAAGCTACTGATAGGCAACACGTGAATCCGGAGAGCTTGGTATTGGCCTTGACTCGACTCAGGGATTTCCTGGTTGAGAGAGGTGTGACCTCTCTCTCGTTACCAGTTTATGATCCCAATAGAGGGAAGCTACACCCGAGAGAGTTGTACGCTCTTGTGCATGTGATATTTTCAGAGACTGACATAGAAGTGTACTTACATAAAAAATACTATCTGAGTATATGCTAAGAATTGCGCTCGGCGATAAGTGATTTTTATTAAGTTATTCGATAGGAATTAGAGTCAAGTTTTAGGTTAGGTTAGGTTTTAGGTACAGTATTAGGGATTATGTTTTTATGTGATAGTATAGGTGTGTGATGTTTATGTGTTTATGTTATGTTCTATGTTTGTGTCATCAAGGTGACAGCGCACATTCGTGCTACTCTGACAAAGGTAAAGGTGGACGATCCACCTTGGTGCTAAATTTTTAAATCAGAATTGAAAAAAGAATTTCAATGGAGAGTTTTAAAGAGTTGATTGATGTTCAATCTAAAAATGACAGTTTTAAGTCGCAAACTGTTTTTTAGATCTCGATTGAACAGAAATTGTTTATTTTATCCATTGAATCGAAACGACACAAGAAGACACTACACGACAGCAAGAATCAACACGATAAGAAATGGGTGACACGAACGAACTCATGGAATTCCTCTCAGCGAGTCTAGGAGCGACTCTAGACGAGATCTATCAGCGGCTGATCGATTGTGATTTCACACGAGAAGACCCGGGGTTGGCGATGTTTGTGGTCGCGCTCCTTAATGCACTGAGACGAGAGGGCCGAGGGAATCGCCCTACAGAAGTCGTGTTGATGTTGGCCTACGGTGAGTCCGGGACCGCCGAGAGAGGTCGAAACCGATTGATGAGTAGGGGGCGTGGAGAAATGTCTGGCCACGACCTGGCTCGTGAGCCAGGACTAGGTGAGCAGAGGGACCACCGGCTAGGTGAGATGCCCTTACCAGTCCAACCGGCGCAGCCACTCATCGGAGCGAAGAGACAACGTGATGGGCCAGGCCCGTCACATTCGGTCGACTCTCCTACAGCTGCTCCTCCTTTGAAGAAAGTGAGAGTGAGCGAGATAGAGATCCAGACGTCAGAGACAATCGAGACGCTGGAAAAGAAGGAGAAAGATCAGAGCGAGCTGTGTGCCAAACTCCAGGAGTATAGGGCAATAGCTCGAGAGAGGGACGAATGGAAGAAGAAATACGAAGATCTGCAGGTGGCTTATAAGGAGGATGAAATAAAGCACCTGAAGGAGCTGTATATGGCGAAGGTGAGCCAAGTGTCACCGGAAGTCCTGGCGAGCATGAGATCCTCGGAGGGATCCAACGACACACGCCCCAGGACAACAGCGCAGGAGCTATGCGCATCGAGAGGACCTGAGGTTCTGGATTTGCGTGCATCAAGGGGGCCCGAGGCTCCTCAGCAGACACGACCGTCTGCTTCGAGTCAGAGGTTCACGATACCAGACCCTTCTGACACCTATCTAGCTCCCCAATTTCAGGAATCATTTAACCAAGTGGCCAGAGCCGCGATGGATGAGATCAACAGAGGCACTGAGCGGACACTGGTTAGGATCGTTCCTTCCCAACGTCGTGATCATTCATCAAATAGCTCGGAGCGAACAACCCGCACGATAGCGTGTTCTGCGCCTGGTGGAGTCTTTGAGAAGTCTCGCGTGGTAGACATCAGGAAGAATCTGATGGCACGTCATCAGTTCACGCAAGTGCCAGCCGAGCATCCTCGAGCCTGCCTGAATGACATGAGCTGGAACACCGCCACGAACGACCAGGTAATTCCCCCAGGGAGTCGCCATTTGATCATTGGAGACAGTTTGGTGAGAGATCTGAATGAGATCTTCGTCTATGGTCAGACTTGAATGGATTGCCTCATGACAATACCTTTGGACCCTTAAACACCCGATCGCTCACCGATGTTCGAGATAGGACCCGGGAAAGGACGCCACCTGCTCGCAAGGGCAAATTCCAGACGGAGAACAAGCCCAATAACAAACATCACAAGATGTACAGACAATTCGCTAAACCACCCGGTCAGACGCCTGGCGAGTATTCGAGGGATTGCCCCCGAACGACAACAGTGGTTGGAGACGATAAGAGATATGGGAACCTGAAGGCCCCGATAGGCGATGGCCTTTTTGCAGCTTATGATCCCTTGGACATGAAGGCTGCCAAGTATCTGATTGTGGCCGGCTCCGATTATCTCTACACGCCCCGTTCTCTCTTCTGGCCTGATGTGATTTTCTTGACGGCACCTAAATTGGACTGGGGACAAGCAATCGGCATGATGATAAGTGTGCGAAGGGTGGTCAGTATGGAGCCGCAGGTAATAGTGGTTGCAGGCTCAAATGATCATCTGCAAAGCAGGGGCTTATTGTCACATCTGACGGATGGGTCGATCCCGAGTAACGAGGTTATAGGGGAGGCGATAATGACACTGCTCTCGGCGATGGCCGAGGTAGAAGCAGCAGCAAGACAACGCTTCACCATGAATGTGGTGAAGGTGATCTTTGTATTGTCACCAGGCTACGCTGCGTTGCCAGAACCCCTTCAATTTGTGTACACAATGGTCACAACGATAGCAGAGGGGATATTCAACGTGATAATTCCTGCCCCAAACAGAGTGGTGGACCCGGACAATTACTATCCGTCCCGATCTGAGCTTCCCGCCGTTTGGGCTGACATTTCGAATGCCATACAGGGGCTCAGAGATTGTAGCACAACTCGGTTGGTGCTAGACGAAGTTCTGGGGTTGGAGCTGTCCAACTTCGCCAGATTACTGAAGTTAAGACCAGGGGTAGATGACGATCATCTGTTAGTACAACAGGTGGCTGATGATCTCTGGTTCAGACAGATGGATCATGCAGAGAATGAGCAGGGAAGGATGATCAGAAAGAACATGACGTCAGCGGAGGAGGACCTCATGGCAGTGGCTTTGCGAACGAAGCCGCACAACAACGTATGGTTGTATTTGTCACCGAGGCTGTGCACCTTGGGTGAGGACGCGTTCGAGCATGCGCCCGCAATAATTAAAGAGATACACGTGTATCTGAAGAATCTATTTGATGCCCGGGAGTTGGCTGGAGGCAAGATGTTGAAACTGATGCAAGACGTAAACACGATGTCGCTGGACAAGTTCCAAGCTGACGTGCTGGCCACGAAGGCACAGTATGAACGATCAGATGCCATCTTGGGTGGAATGGGAGTGGGATGGACGCCATCTTTCCTATCGACGTGCTATCCGAAGGCATCTAGGAACCTGATCGCGAGTTTCGTCAAGGACATTAGGAAGTTGTCGATTGGCCTGGTGATAGCCTTATACGTGACATTTGGTCATGAAAACTTTGTGAAAGGACCGGCAAACCTCTTTACCCAAGCGTCGGCAGATTTGAGATTGGATGGACTCCTGACTCTGATTGCCATGACCTACGGTCGACTGGGAGACTTGCTTGTGCTGTTGCGTTACCCTGAACAACTACAGGGACCCAATCGTGAGTTCAATGCACAATTGGAAACCGCCTCGCTCAAGAAGATGAAAGACTGGAGGACTCTCCTGCTTCAATACCTCTTGCAGCAGAACAGAAGCGTCACAGGAGAAGACAAAGTTGCGACGAACGCAGGCGAATGCAAGCAGTATTGTGGCATGCCCTTACTAACGGACTTAGCTGTCATGATGCGGATTGATCCGTTGGCTCTGGTCCACGGACTGAGGGAATTCGTCACAGTGGTGTATGGACCGGTGATGTCTTTTGCGTTCCCGGATGTGCAAGTTAAAGCGTACAGGAATTCGGTGTTGTACGTCAACCTGGTCTCAGTCGTGGATTGTTCCGTGCTGAATTGGGTAGAGCAGAGTGAACTGAGAAAGCTGGCTAGCGACGATAGGCTGTTCGGACTTCAACAACCACTTCAAATGCCGAACGGGCCGTGAGGATCTGTCCCACATCCAGTTTAACCCAAAACTTTGGAATTTGAGACCAGTGGTGAAAGATACAGGAGAGGCTGTGGGAGTACCTCAATTGCCAGGAGCCTACGCCCACGCGAAAGAGAATCAACAAACATGGCTTCCTGGGTCCAGGCCGCTGCCGGACCAATGCCCTCGATATCCACCGATAAGGAGGATGTTGTTGGGAGTCACGTCTCCCATCATTGCCCCTCGCATCGGAGCAGCTCGTGACGCAGAGAAGAGAATGTTGAAGTGGAGTGGAGGGATGGAGCCGCGCTTCATCAGCTGGAACGCTGCCGCCGCGCATACGTTTGACTTCTCATTCCCCGATGCCTGGAGCAGGAAAAAGATCAAGGCACTACCCTCCAGGAGACCAGAGGTCTCAGCTGAAACGTGGAACGAAGTGTATTCTTCCGCGGATGACTTATCGAGACTGAAGTGGTCAGGAGAAGCGAGAGTAGTGATGCTGGAGGTGGCAAGGGAGAGCAGAGGAGGCTCATATATAACGATAGAAGACCTGGCCCCACATGGCGAGGAGTTAGTAGAATTCCTGGTGGATGATGAATTGTTTTATCACGCAGGAGACATGGCCGTACCGGCTCGGCCGGATTCGGGCACGGACGCACGACAAGGACCCTCGGGACCCAAGCCGAAACCTGATGCGGACGACGATGAATTGATGGATCAGGACGATAACGATGACGGGACCGGAAGTAAGACGGAGAGACTGGGAGAGACCGATCTAGGAGCGTTGGAAAGGGACTTGCTAGAATACCGGTTCAGTGAAGACGACGATGGGGAAGTCGATGGGAGTTTATTGCTGATGGCACCATCGTCCTTCATGTCTCCTACAAAGGAGGCGTCGGCCGATCTATCTCCGATGGACCCAATAAGCCAGGCTAGAGAGTGCCGAAGCAGGGATCCGCAGAAACTGCTTCATGAATCACCGAGGAGGAGGAAAATCGAAGAGTCGATGAGGATATCGTTCCTCAGTACGTTACCAGAAGAGGAATGGGAAAGATATCAAATGGAGCTGGAAGGCAAGACAGGAGCAACCTGGAGCCGAGTGAACTTCATGGAAAAATCGTGGGACGTGATACGACGATATGGGACACAGTCCATAATGAAGGTGGGATTGAATCAACCCATCATGCGTGAGGTCCTGGAGAAAATAGTGAGCTCCATGGAGTCGGATGTTCTGACCGAGTCAGTAACAGAAGACAGTGCCGATGATCAGCATGTTGCAAAGAAATTACCTGTCAGACGAGCCAGGAAAGGGCTGAAGCGACTAAAAGGGAAAACAGGAAGTCGAGCCATGAACCCGAGAGTGGTGAAGTCGAGAGCCAGCGCAGTGGTGACCTCTTTAACGAGCGCAGGTCGTTCAGGCGAGAGCGGGCAAGGAGATAGCGCAACGCTGACAGGGGGAGAAAAAGAGAATCTGATACCCCCTATGCTCTTGGCAGGTCTGACCATAACCGCCACAAGATCGAAGAAGACGGCGCAAACCCTGGCAGACACTAAGTTAGAAATGGAAATCATCAGTCAATGTGGATCTGGAGGACTTGAAGATTATGGGCCCTCGCGAATCAACATGGCCAAGTTGAAACTGGAAGGACAACTCGACGTGGTCGAGTACAACCGAATAACTGTGCCGGAATCGGTCCACATGGGAGATCCGGCAGGGGGTTATGTGGAGATGTTGAAAGCGAGGAACTCCGCGAGAGGGCACCTGATGGCTTGGAGCGAGAAGCGAGCCATGCAAGAATATCTGAAAGGGCTTACGGAGAACTCTAACTTCAATCGAAAAGAGTATAGCACGGTAATATCATCAGAAGCGAACGAAGTTGGATTGGAAAAACTGCTAGAGGTTTCTTGGAGGGCGGCCCTCCAGAAATACTTCGATGAGACGATGCATGCACCTGCGACGGTGGCAGCATACCTAGCTCATCCATGCACGAGAACTGATCTACAAGTACGACTGGCTTGGTACTTGATGGGCATCAAGAAGGCGGAGTATGAAGCCAGTAATGCCTCGAGATCACGAGAACAGGAGCTAGAATTGATGGAAGCTCTGCGAGCATTGATCTCAAGAGACGATTCAGCGATAGCATGGGCTAAGCGAAAGGATGCCCTTTGCTTTGTCAGGTTCGTGGTGGATCGTATCCCCACTCCTGTTTTGGGAGAATGTATAAAGATCATTCGGCAAAAGGGAGTTGATTGCGAAAGGAACTTCCTTAGGGCACTACTGGAACTATATCAGGACATGCCATTGACTGTGCCAAGCAAGGAGTCGAGTGATATGGAAAGCTATCGCAAGTTGGAAGAGGTGAGAAGATATTCCAACAAAGAATTGAAAGTGAGCCGAGAGTTGATTGAAGCGATCAGAGGACAAAAAGAGTTTGCAACACTAGGGAAACGGAAGTCATTCCAATATGTGTCTGGCATACCGGGATAGCGTATAATCCCTTCGTGAATGAAGAAGCCAGAGAAGCGTACTTCGACTATGAGCAAGTCACAGTGCTCAACTTCTGGGTTGAACGGATTAAGGAAATCGGAATGCTGATGGTGGAACAACCCAAGCTGGGAATTATTCTGGAAGAACGAGTGGTCGAACCCTCGATTCCCGAGCTAAAAGGACAAGTGATTTTTGATTGTGGTTCTTGGGACGGTCCCTTGAAAACCAGTTTAGTAGTGATGTGGGAACTCATGAAGCCTTCCTGGTGTCCCCATCCTAACGCAGGCTTAATCTGGGACATGACCGCGGATATCATGTTAGACCGGGATGATGATGCGAGTTTATATGATCTGGCCATGATACATCACCTGCTGGCCATGAGATTGACGAAGAGGAAGAGCAACCCGTCCACGGAGCTGTCCGAGGAAGGTACACCGAGTAATTGGTTGAAGCAAGGCACATGCTTGGCTCAACACAGTGGGATGGAAGGACATGTTTGTAACCTGGGACACTGCCTGATTACGCTGAGCGAGCAGCATCGACAACTGGCACGATTGTACGGGAGATTGAGCATGTCAGATAAGAGTGCCATGGAATTGGTCGCAGACTGCCATGGGGTGACGGACGTAAACCTGATCACAGCCTTGGGATTTTGTAGCATGACGAGTTCGATAGAATCACTCGAGCGCCTGGAGCGTGCCCATGAGCTAGTGACGTCCCTCAGCGTGGAAATATTCCCTGGAGCATTGCAGACAGAGCAGAAGATTGGAGGCTGGCGAGAAGCTCTAGAAAATGAAATGAATCTGAAGGATAGTGAAGCCTATCACAGACCTACTGGTTCAAAATATATGGTGGGTTCAAGCTCCGCGCCATATTGTAATAGCAAGTATCCTACGCACATGGTGGTTATGGATGCGAGGACGCAACAAGTGTTGGTTGACCAACTTTTCTCTGTGCCAAAGTGCGTGAGGTTGGCCAGAATGTCAGAAAGGTCATATGACTTGTTGGCAAAGATCTTTCGGGCAGTCCAGAAAAGATCTGAAGGCGAGTTGCAAGACGTTGTGGGTGAAGAGTTCATGTGACTGAACGAAGGTAACGTGAGTGAGTTCCAGAAACAGAAAGCGAGTGGAGCGTTACCCACTGAATTCCCCACCATAGAAGAGAAAGACGATTTACATAGAATTCTGATGGAAGTGGAACCGTTGCTGGGAGCCTCAGGGTATCGGACCCGAAGGAACATAGTGAGAACCCATGGGGAGTATCCTTGCCACTGCTTGGCGCAGACGTTGTGGTACCCCAAACGCGGGAATCTGATCCTAGTATGGGACGTGGAGGAATTGTACTCCACGGGGTTGCCCGATCAGAATCAACAAGTGTCAATCGTGGTGGTTAGCGCCATGCTAGCAGTGAGATGGTTGGAGGCTAACGCGGACACAAGTCAGCAGGAGACGGCCGTGCCGACTCCTGAGCAGCTGAGCAACGTGAAGATGAGTCGTGAATTGGATCTTTTCAGAACCACCTGCAAGGTTCTGAGGATACCTAAAGCCATTGAAAGAATATGGTCAAGGCAAAGATTGATGCCTTGGTTCCGTGCAGTGATGACATCATGGATGTATGAACGCGCGAAGCGTCACATGTCAAGGAACACGGAAGCCTATCAATCTTTCCAGCTAGATATAGGACCAGGAGCCTATAAACGAGCATTCTTGACGCACAGAAACGCGGTCACCACAGCGGTGAAGCGGGTAGCTGGAACGCCTTGTGTTACTGAAGAGGAGAAGAAAGAGGTCTTAAGAGCTGACCTAGAACGAAACGTGAGCCTATGTCTTCACAACAGCTTTTGCAGGAACCGGGAGCAGAAGGTGAATGTGGACTTGCTACCTTGCTGCAAACCGAGGCTGTTGGAACAGGAGGGTTGGGGCACGGCCCGCAACTCTCTGGACATGTTAGAGAAAGTCCTGGAAGACAGTGACGCTGAACATCAGGATGGAGAAATGATGGAATGAAGATGACCAAAGAAGAGAAGAGAAGGAGAAAAAACTTGATTGTCTTTGTGTGTAAAAACTTGAACAAATCAACCAAGTTTTGATTATTGAACTTGTTAAACTTTTTGTTTTGATATAGTTTGGTCAGACCAAACTTTGAAAATGTTGCGTTTGTTAAAATTGTTGAAATTATTGATTTTAGTTACTACTATCTATGTATGTATATAAGGAACATAGGTGAGTATATTTACCTATTTATTCACGACTGAAATTTTTAACCTGTGTAAGACACAAATTCACTGTATGGCGACATGGTAAGTTTGATTAAACTCGCTCGAGAAGGGTGGGTAACTCAAGAACTTTCCTAGCCACAGAGTTTCTTAGTTTTAATATTGAAAGGACCGCATAAATGACTGATTATACTTGGTGAGTAATGTTAAGTTAATTTTAACGGGTGCGTGGCCGTGCCACGTCCCACTTTTTAATCACAAAGAGCGAAAAGAAGTTTTATGGCAAGACGACGTAAGTAGTCAGAAAAGAAATTTTATCTAGGACACTCCTCATGGTGCAAATTTTGTGAAAATGTTGAAAGGCAGTGAGATGTAGTACGATGCCATTTGTGAACACGTAGTGAGTTGAGGTGGGGTAGATAAATTTCATTTTCTTATGCGATTTGTAAGATTGATTACAGAAAACTGGATAACTACTTGACGATAACCCGGTGTTATGCGATCAATAGGGACATTGATGGAGACTTGTCCGGGGAGTATGTGCCATTCTGCCAGATGACACAGCACAACCTTCCGGCGACATAAAAAAGAGTGACTAAAGGCCTTATGAACAAAAAAGTGTTGCGACGGAGGGTCAGAATGTTCTAGAATTTTTATTTTTAAAATTTCGATTGGAAGAAGAACATTTCTGAGAAATAGAGAAAAGACGGCCATTTTGAATAAAAAGACGAAAAACAGAACGACGCCATAGATTGTGAAGAACAGTCGTATCAGAGACAAGAAAATTACGAAGCCTCTTATCGTGGCAATAACACACGATAAGAACCTTAGCGACGGATATTTGTGGAGAAGGAGGCTTCAGTGGGGGAAGAAATATACCACGGGACCCTCCCGGGACACGAAATATAAGAGATAAGGGTGTTATCTCAAGAATATTACGGGTGCGGAGGCTTGGTCCCCCAGAGACTGTCTATGTGAAGGTACTGTGTAGACTGACTATATAGCTGCTATAATGTCATAGATCTTAATTAACACCGTTATTATTTAATATTTCAGAGCATGAGTAGCTAGAAAAAGGAAAGGGTCAATCCATCTCCAATGGATTTAATATAGAACTGTCACACAAAAACATAATAAAATAGGTTGTTCGAGCCGTGTTTTTAATGACAATCACGTAGTCTGAGGATCCGAGACTCAGCTATGTGGTTGTGTTCGCATGTAAACGAAAGCTGATCAAAAATCGTTTGACTTTGCCCTAGACAGACCAGAAAATCAACTGGCAAGGTCGAGACGGTGAAAAACGAGTAGAATTAAGGTAACTGACGCCTGCCAGTCGTTAATAGGTACTTTTTCTACGCTCCGTCCTGTTTCTAGTGTGTGGTAAGTTGAATGAGTCGGAGGTGGTGATGTTGTACAGTGGCTGTCGTATTTTCTAGTGTGTGGTAAGTTGAATGAGTCGGAGGTGGTGATGTTGTACAGTGGCTGTCGTATTTTCTAGTGTGTGATAAGTTGAATGAGTCGGAGGTGGTGATGTTGTACAGTGGCTGTCCTATTTTCTAGTGTGTGGTAAGTTGAATGAGTCCGAGGTGGTGATGTTGTACAGTGGCTGCCCTGTTTTCTAGTGTGTGGTAAGTTGAATGAGTCGGAGGTGGTGATGTTGTACAGTGGCTGCCCTGTTTCTAGTGTGTGGTAAGTTGAATGAGTCGGAGGTGGTGATGCTGTACAGTGGCTGCCCTGTTTTCTAGTGTGTGGTAACTTGAATGAGTCGGAGGTGGTGATGTTGTACAGTGGCTGCCCTGTTTCTAGTGTGTGGTAAGTTGAATGAGTCGGAGGTGGTGATGCTGTACAGTGGCTGCCCTGTTTTCTAGTGTGTGGTAACTTGAATGAGTCGGAGGTGGTGATGTTGTACAGTGGCTGCCCTGTTTCTAGTGTGTGGTAAGTTGAATGAGTCCGAGGTGGTGATGTTGTACAGTGGCTGTCGTATTTTCTAGTGTGTGATAAGTTGAATGAGTCGGAGGTGGTGATGTTGTACAGTGGCTGTCCTATTTTCTAGTGTGTGGTAAGTTGAATGAGTCGGAGGTGGGGATGTTGTAAAGTGGCTGCCCTGTTTCTAGTGTGTGGTAAGTTGAATTAGTCGGAGGTGGTGATGTTGTACAGTGGCTGTCCTGTTTTCTTGTGTGTCGTAAGTTGAATGAGTCGGAGGTGGTGATGTTGTACAGTGGCTGCCCTGTTTCTAGTGTGTGGTAAGTTAAATGAGTCGGAGGTGGTGATGTTGTCCAGTGCCTGTCCTGTTTCTAGCGTGTGGTAAGTTGATTGAGTCCGAGGTGGTGATGTTGTACAGTGGCTGCCCTGTTTCTAGTGTGTGGTAAGTTGAATGAGTCGGAGGTGGTGATGTTGCACAGTGGCTGCCCTGTTTTCTAGTGTGTGGTAAGTTGAATGAGTCGGTAGAGGTGATGTTGTACAGTGGCTGTCCTGTTTTTAGTGTGTGGTAAGTTGAATGAGACGGAGGTGATGATATTGTACAGTGGCTACCCTATTTTCTAGTCTGTGGTAAGTTGAATGAGTCGGAGATGCTCATGCTGTACAGTGGCTGCCCTTTTTTCTATTGTGTGTTAAGTTGAATGAGTCCGAGGTGGTGATGTTGTACAGTGTCGGCCCAATTTTTTAGTGTGTGGTAAGTTGAATGAGTCGGAGGTGGTGATGTTGTGCGGTGGCTGCTCTGTTTCTAGTGTGTGATAAGTTGAATGAGTCGGAGGTGGTGATGCTGTACAGTGGCTGCCCTGTTTCTAGTGTGTGGTAAGTTGACTGAGTCGGAGGTGGTGATGTTGTACAGTGGCTGCCCTATTTTCTAGTGTGTGGTAAGTTGAAAGAGTCGGAGGTGGTGATGTTGTGCGGTGGCTGCTCTGTTTCCTATGTGTGGTAAGTTGAATGAGTCGGAGGTGGTGATGTTGTACAGTGGCTGCCCTGTTTTCTAGTGTGTGGTAAGTTGAATGAGTCGGTAGAGGTGATGTTGTACAGTGGCTGTCCTGTTTTTAGTGTGTGGTAAGTTGAATGAGACGGAGGTGATGATGTTGTACAGTGGCTACCCTATTTTCTAGTCTGTGGTAAGTTGAATGAGTCGGAGATGCTCATGCTGTACAGTGGCTGCCCTTTTTTCTATTGTGTGTTAAGTTGAATGAGTCCGAGGTGGTGATGTTGTACAGTGTCGGCCCTATTTTTTAGTGTGTGGTAAGTTGAATGAGTCGGAGGTGGTGATGTTGTGCGGTGGCTGCTCTGTTTCTAGTGTGTGATAAGTTGAATGAGTCGGAGGTGGTGATGCTGTACAGTGGCTGCCCTGTTTCTAGTGTGTGGTAAGTTGACTGAGTCGGAGGTGGTGATGTTGTACAGTGGCTGCCCTATTTTCTAGTGTGTGGTAAGTTGAAAGAGTCGGAGGTGGTGATGTTGTGCGGTGGCTGCTCTGTTTCCTATGTGTGGTAAGTTGAATGAGTCTGAGGTGGTGATGTTGTACAGTGGCTGCCTGTTTCTAGTGTGTGGTAAGTTGAATGAGTCGGAGGTGGTGATAATGTACAGTGGCTGCCCTATTTTCTAGTGTGTGGTAAGTTGAATGAGTCGGAGATGGTGATGTTGTACAGTGGCTGCCCTGTTTCTAGTGTGTGGTAAGTTGAATGAGTCGGTAGTGGTGATGTTGTACAGTGGCTGTCCTGTTTCTAGTGTGTGGTAAGTTGAAAGAGACGGAGGTGATGATGTTGTACAGTGGCTACCCTATTTTCTAGTCTGTGGTAAGTTGAATGAGTCGGAGATGCTCATGCTGTACAGTGGCTGCCCTTTTTTCTATTGTGTGTTAAGTTGAATGAGTCCAAGGTGGTGATGTTGTACAGTGTCGGCCCTATTTTTTAGTGTGTGGTAAGTTGAATGAGTCGGAGGTGGTGATGTTGTGCGGTGGCTGCTCTGTTTCTAGTGTGCGGTAAGTTGAATGAGTCGGAGGTGGTGATGCTGTACAGTGGCTGCCCTGTTTCTAGTGTGTGGTAAGTTGACTGAGTCGGAGGTGGTGATGTTGTACAGTGGCTGCCCTATTTTCTAGTGTGTGGTAAGTTGAATGAGTCAGAGGTGGTGATGTTGTGCGGTGGCTGCTCTGTTTCCTATGTGTGGTAAGTTGAATGAGTCGGAGGTGGTGATGTTGTACAGTGGCTGCCTGTTTCTAGTGTGTGGTAAGTTGAATGAGTCGGAGGTGTTGATAATGTACAGTGGCTGCCCTATTTTCTAGTGTGTGGTAAGTTGAATGAGTCGGAGATGGTGATGTTGTACAGTGGCTGCCCTGTTTCTAGTGTGTGGTAAGTTGAATGAGTCGGAGGTGGTGATGTTGTACAGTGGCTGCCCTATTTTCTAGTGTGTGGTAGGTTGAATGAGTCGGAGGTGGTGATGTTGTACAGTGTCGGCCCTATTTTCTAGTGTGTGGTAAGTTGAATGAGTCGGAGGTGGTGATGTTGTGCGGTGGCTGCCCTGTTGCTAGTGTGTTGTAAGTTGAATGAGTCGGAGGTGGTGATGCTGTACAGTGGCTGCCCTGTTTCTAGAGTGTGGTTAGTTGAATGAGTTGGAGGTGATGATGTTGTACAGTGGCTGCCCTATTTTCTAGTGTTTGGTAAGTTGAATGAGTCGGAGGTGTGAGGTTGTGCGGTGGCTGCCCTGTTTCCAGTGTGTGGTAAGTTGAATGAGTCGGAGATGGTGATGTTGTACAGTGGCTGCCCTGTATCTAGTGTGTGGTAAGTTGAATGAGTCGGAGGTGGTGATATTGTACAGTGGCTGCCCTATTTTCTAGTGTGTGGTAAGTTGAATGAGTCGGAGATGGTGATGTTGTACAGTGGCTGCCCTGTTTCTAGTGTGTGGTAAGTTGAATGAGTCAGAGGTGGTGATGTTGTCCAGTGGCTGTCCTGTTTCTAGTGTGTGGTAAGTTGAATGAGTCGGAGGTGGTGATGTTGTACAGTGGCTGTCGTATTTTCTAGTGTGTGGTAAGTTGAATGAGTCGGAGGTGGTGATGTTGTACTCTGGCTGCCCTATTTTCTAGTGTGTGTTAAGTTGAATGAGTCCGAGGTGGTGATGTTGTACAGTGGCTGCCCTGTTTTCTAGTGTGTGGTAAGTTGAATGAGTCGGAGGTGGTGATGTTGTACAGTGGCTGCCCTGTTTCTAGTGTGTGGTAAGTTGAATGAGTCGGAGGTGGTGATGCTGTACAGTGGCTGCCCTGTTTCTAGTGTATGGTAAAATGAATGAGTCGGAGGTGGTGATGTTGTACAGTGGCTGCCCTATTTTCTAGGGTGTGGTAAGTTGAATGAGTCGGAGGTGGTGCTGTTGTACAGTGGCTGTCCTGTTTTCTAGTGTGTGGTAAGTTGAATGAGTCGGAGGTGGTGATGTTGCACAATGGCTGCCCTGTTTCTAGTGTGTGGTTAGTTGAAGGAGTGGGAAATGGTGATGTTGTACAGTGGCTGCCCTATTTTCTAGTTCGTTGTAAGTTGAATGAGTAAGAGGTGGTGATGTTGTACAGTGGCTGCCCTGTTTTCTAGTGTGTGGTAAGTTGAATGAGTCGAAAGTGGTGATGCTGTACAGTGGCTGCCCTATTTCTAGTGTGTGGTAAGTTGAATGGGTCCGAGGTGGTGATGTTGTACAGTGGCTGCCCTGTTTTCTAGTGTGTGGTAAGTTGAATGAGTCGCAGGTGGTGATGCTGTACAGTGGCTGCCCTGTATCTAGTGTGTGGTAAGTTGAATGAGTCGGAGGTGGTGATGTTGTACAGTGGCTGCCCTATTTTCTAGTGTGTGGTAAGTTGAATGAGTCGGAGATGGTGATGTTGTACAGTGGCTGCCCTGTTTCTAGTGTGTGGTAAGTTGAATGAGTCAGAGGTGGTGATGCTGTCCAGTGGCTGTCCTGTTTCTAGTGTGTGGTAAGTTGAATGAGTCGGAGGTGGTGATGTTGTACAGTGGCTGTCGTATTTTCTAGTGTGTGGTAAGTTGAATGAGTCGGAGGTGGTGATGTTGTACTCAGGCTGCCCTATTTTCTAGTGTGTGTTAAGTTGAATGAGTCCGAGGTGGTGATGTTGTACAGTGGCTGCCCTGTTTTCTAGTGTGTGGTAAGTTGAATGAGTCGGAGGTGGTGATGTTGTACAGTGGCTGCCCTGTTTCTAGTGTGTGGTAAGTTGAATGAGTCGGAGGTGGTGATGCTGTACAGTGGCTGCCCTGTTTCTAGTGTATGGTAAAATGAATGAGTCGGAGGTGGTGATGTTGTACAGTGGCTGCCCTATTTTCTAGGGTGTGGTAAGTTGAATGAGTCGGAGGTGGTGCTGTTGTACAGTGGCTGTCCTGTTTTCTAGTGTGTGGTAAGTTGAATGAGTCGGAGGTGGTGATGTTGTACAGTGGCTGCCCTGTTTCTAGTGTGTGGTTAGTTGAAGGAGTGGGAAATTGTGATGTTGTACAGTGGCTGCCCTATTTTCTAGTTCGTGGTAAGTTGAATGAGTAAGAGGTGGTGATGTTGTACAGTGGCTGCCCTGTTTTCTAGTGTGTGGTAAGTTGAATGAGTCGAAGGTGGTGATGCTGTACAGTGGCTGCCCTATTTCTAGTGTGTGGTAAGTTGAATGGGTCCGAGGTGGTGATGTTGTACAGTGGCTGCCCTGTTTTCTAGTGTGTGGTAAGTTGAATGAGTCGCAGGTGGTGATGCTGTACAGTGGCTGACCTGTTTCTATTGTGTGGTAAGTTGAATGAGTCGGATATGGGGATGTTGTACAGTGGCTGCCCTGTTTCTAGTGTGTGGTAAGTTGAATTAGTCGGAGGTGGTGATGTTGTACAGTGGCCTCCTGTTTTCTAGTGTGTGGTAAGTTGATTGAGTCGGAGGTGGTGATGTTGTACAGTGGCTGCCCTGTTTCTAGTGTGTGGTTAGTTGAAGGAGTGGGAAATGGTGATGTTGTACAGTGGCTGCCCTATTTTCTAGTTCGTGGTAAGTTGAATGAGTAAGAGGTGGTGATGTTGTACAGTGGCTGCCCTGTTTTCTAGTGTGTGGTAAGTTGAATGAGTCGAAGGTGGTGATGCTGTACAGTGGCTGCCCTATTTCTAGTGTGTGGTAAGTTGAATGGGTCCGAGGTGGTGATGTTGTACAGTGGCTGCCCTGTTTTCTAGTGTGTGGTAAGTTGAATGAGTCGCAGGTGGTGATGCTGTACAGTGGCTGACCTGTTTCTATTGTGTGGTAAGTTGAATGAGTCGGATATGGGGATGTTGTACAGTGGCTGCCCTTGTTCTAGTGTGTGGTAAGTTGAATTAGTCGGAGGTGGTGATGTTGTACAGTGGCCTCCTGTTTTCTATTGTGTGGTAAGTTGAATGAGTCGGATATGGGGATGTTGTACAGTGGCTGCCCTTGTTCTAGTGTGTGGTAAGTTGAATTAGTCGGAGGTGGTGATGTTGTACAGTGGCCTCCTGTTTTCTAGTGTGTGGTAAGTTGAATTAGTCGGAGGTGGTGATGTTGTACAGTGGCTGCCCTGTTTCTAGTGTGTGGTAAGTTAAATGAGTCAGAGGTGGTGATGTTGTCCAGTGGCGGTCCTGTTTCTAGTGTGTGGTAAGTTGAATGAGTCGGAGGTGGTGATGTTGTACAGTGGCTGTCGTATTTTCTAGTGTGTGATAAGTTGAATGAGTCGGAGGTGGTGATGTTGTACAGTGGCTGTCCTATTTTCTAGTGTGTGGTAAGTTGAATGAGTCCGAGGTGGTGATGTTGTACAGTGGCTGCCCTGTTTTCTAGTGTGTGGTAAGTTGAATGAGTCGGAGGTGGTGATGTTGTACAGTGGCTGCCCTGTTTCTAGTGTGTGGTAAGTTGAATGAGTCGGAGGTGGTGATGCTTTACAGTGGCTGCCCTGTTTTCTAGTGTGTGGTAACTTGAATGAGTCGGAGGTGGTGATGTTGTACAGTGGCTGCCCTGTTTCTAGTGTGTGGTAAGTTGAATGAGTCCGAGGTGGTGATGTTGTACAGTGGCTGTCGTATTTTCTAGTGTGTGATAAGTTGAATGAGTCGGAGGTGGTGATGTTGTACAGTGGCTGTCCTATTTTCTAGTGTGTGGTAAGTTGAATGAGTCCGAGGTGGTGATGTTGTACAGTGGCTGCCCTGATTTCTAGTGTGTGGTAAGTTGAATGAGTCGGAGGTGGTGATGTTGTACAGTGGCTGCCCTGTTTCTAGTGTGTGGTAAGTTGAATGAGTCGGAGATGGTGATGTTGTACAGTGGCTGCCCTGTATCTAGTGTGTGGTAAGTTGAATGAGTCGGAGGTGGTGATGTTGTACAGTGGCTGCCCTATTTTCTAGTGTGTGGTAAGTTGAATGAGTCGGAGATGGTGATGTTGTACAGTGGCTGCCCTGTTTCTAGTGTGTGGTAAGTTGAATGAGTCAGAGGTGGTGATGTTGTCCAGTGGCTGTCCTGTTTCTAGTGTGTGGTAAGTTGAATGAGTCGGAGGTGGTGATGTTGTACAGTGGCTGTCGTATTTTCTAGTGTGTGGTAAGTTGAATGAGTCGGAGGTGGTGATGTTGTACTCTGGCTGCCCTATTTTCTAGTGTGTGTTAAGTTGAATGAGTCCGAGGTGGTGATGTTGTACAGTGGCTGCCCTGTTTTCTAGTGTGTGATAAGTTGAATGAGTCGGAGGTGGTGATGTTGTACAGTGGCTGCCCTGTTTCTAGTGTGTGGTAAGTTGAATGAGTCGGAGGTGGTGATGCTGTACAGTGGCTGCCCTGTTTCTAGTGTATGGTAAAATGAATGAGTCGGAGGTGGTGATGTTGTACAGTGGCTGCCCTATTTTCTAGGGTGTGGTAAGTTGAATGAGTCGGAGGTGGTGCTGTTGTACAGTGGCTGTCCTGTTTTCTAGTGTGTGGTAAGTTGAATGAGTCGGAGGTGGTGATGTTGTACAATGGCTGCCCTGTTTCTAGTGTGTGGTTAGTTGAAGGAGTGGGAAATGGCGATGTTGTACAGTGGCTGCCCTATTTTCTAGTTCGTTGTAAGTTGAATGAGTAAGAGGTGGTGATGTTGTACAGTGGCTGCCCTGTTTTCTAGTGTGTGGTAAGTTGAATGAGTCGAAAGTGGTGATGCTGTACAGTGGCTGCCCTATTTCTAGTGTGTGGTAAGTTGAATGGGTCCGAGGTGGTGATGTTGTACAGTGGCTGCCCTGTTTTCTAGTGTGTGGTAAGTTGAATGAGTCGCAGGTGGTGATGCTGTACAGTGGCTGCCCTGTATCTAGTGTGTGGTAAGTTGAATGAGTCGGAGGTGGTGATGTTGTACAGTGGCTACCCTATTTTCTAGTGTGTGGTAAGTTGAATGAGTCGGAGATGGTGATGTTGTACAGTGGCTGCCCTGTTTCTAGTGTGTGGTAAGTTGAATGAGTCAGAGGTGGTGATGTTGTCCAGTGGCTGTCCTGTTTCTAGTGTGTGGTAAGTTGAATGAGTCGGAGGTGGTGATGTTGTACAGTGGCTGTCGTATTTTCTAGTGTGTGGTAAGTTGAATGAGTCGGAGGTGGTGATGTTGTACTCAGGCTGCCCTATTTTCTAGTGTGTGTTAAGTTGAATGAGTCCGAGGTGGTGATGTTGTACAGTGGCTGCCCTGTTTTCTTGTGTGTGGTAAGTTGAATGAGTCGGAGGTGGTGATGTTGTAAAGTGGCTACCCTGTTTCTAGTGTGTGGTAAGTTGAATGAGTCGGAGGTGGTGATGCTGTACAGTGGCTGCCCTGTTTCTAGTGTATGGTAAAATGAATGAGTTGGAGTTGGTGATGTTGTACAGTGGCTGCCCATTTTCTAGGGTGTGGTAAGTTGAATGAGTCGGAGGTGGTGCTGTTCTACAGTGGCTGTCCTGTTTTCTAGTGTGTGGTAAGTTGAATGAGTCGGAGGTGGTGATGTTGTACAGTGGCTGCCCTGTTTCTAGTGTGTGGTTAGTTGAAGGAGTGGGAAATGGTGATGTTGTACAGTGGCTGCCCTATTTTCTAGTTCGTGGTAAGTTGAATGAGTAAGAGGTGGTGATGTTGTACAGTGGCTGCCCTGTTTTCTAGTGTGTGGTAAGTTGAATGAGTCGAAGGTGGTGATGCTGTACAGTGGCTGCCCTATTTCTAGTGTGTGGTAAGTTGAATGGGTCCGAGGTGGTGATGTTGTACAGTGGCTGCCCTGTTTTCTAGTGTGTGGTAAGTTGAATGAGTCGCAGGTGGTGATGCTGTACAGTGGCTGACCTGTTTCTATTGTGTGGTAAGTTGAATGAGTCGGATATGGGGATGTTGTACAGTGGCTGCCCTGTTTCTAGTGTGTGGTAAGTTGAATTAGTCGGAGGTGGTGATGTTGTACAGTGGCCTCCTGTTTTCTAGTGTGTGGTAAGTTAAATGAGTCAGAGGTGGTGATGTTGTCCAGTGGCTGTCCTGTTTCTAGTGTGTGGTAAGTTGAATGAGTCGCAGGTGGTGATGTTGTATAGTGGCTGTCGTATTTTCTAGTGTGTGATAAGTTGAATGAGTCGGAGGTGGTGATGTTGTACAGTGGCTGTCCTATTTTCTAGTGTGTGGTAAGTTGAATGAGTCGGAGGTGGTGATGTTGTACAGTGGCTGTCCTTTTTTCTAGTGTGTGGTAAGTTGAATGAGTCAGAGGTGGTGATGTTGTACAGTGGCTGCCCTGTTTTCTAGTGTGTGGTAAGTTGAATGAGTCGGAGGTGGTGATGTTTTACAGTGGCTGCCCTGTTTCTAGTGTATGGTAAAATGAATGAGTCGGAGGTGGTGATGTTGTACAGTGGCTGCCCTATTTTCTAGGGTGTGGTAAGTTGAATGAGTCGGAGGTGGTGCTGTTGTACAGTGGCTGTCCTGTTTTCTAGTGTGTGGTAAGTTGAATGAGTCGGAGGTGGTGATGTTGTACAGTGGCTGCCCTGTTTCTAGTGTGTGGTTAGTTGAAGGAGTGGGAAATGGTGATGTTGTACAGTGGCTGCCCTATTTTCTAGTTCGTTGTAAGTTGAATGAGTAAGAGGTGGTGATGTTGTACAGTGGCTGCCCTGTTTTCTAGTGTGTGGTAAGTTGAATGAGTCGAAAGTGGTGATGCTGTACAGTGGCTGCCCTATTTCTAGTGTGTGGTAAGTTGAATGGGTCCGAGGTGGTGATGTTGTACAGTGGCTGCCCTGTTTTCTAGTGTGTGGTAAGTTGAATGAGTCGCAGGTGGTGATGCTGTACAGTGGCTGCCCTGTATCTAGTGTGTGGTAAGTTGAATGAGTCGGAGGTGGTGATGTTGTACAGTGGCTGCCCTATTTTCTAGTGTGTGGTAAGTTGAATGAGTCGGAGATGGTGATGTTGTACAGTGGCTGCCCTGTTTCTAGTGTGTGGTAAGTTGAATGAGTCAGAGGTGGTGATGTTGTCCAGTGGCTGTCCTGTTTCTAGTGTGTGGTAAGTTGAATGAGTCGGAGGTGGTGATGTTGTACAGTGGCTGTCGTATTTTCTAGTGTGTGGTAAGTTGAATGAGTCGGAGGTGGTGATGTTGTACTCAGGCTGCCCTATTTTCTAGTGTGTGTTAAGTTGAATGAGTCCGAGGTGGTGATGTTGTACAGTGGCTCTCCTATTTTCTAGTGTGTGGTGAGTTGAATGAGTCAGAGGTGGTGATGTTGTACAGTGGCTGCCCTGTTTTCTAGTGTGTGGTAAGTTGAATGAGTCGGAGGTGGTGATGTTGTACAGTGGCTGCCCTGTTTTCTAGTGTGTGGTAAGTTGAATGAGTCGGAGGTGGTGATGTTGTACAGTGGCTGCCCTGTTTCTAGTGTGTGGTAAGTTGAATGAGTCGGAGGTGGTGATGCTGTACAGTGGCTGCCCTTTTTCTAGTGTATGGTAAAATGAATGAGTCGGAGGTGGTGATGTTGTACAGTGGCTGCCCTATTTTCTAGGGTGTGGTAAGTTGAATGAGTCGGAGGTGGTGCTGTTGTACAGTGGCTGTCCTGTTTTCTAGTGTGTGGTAAGTTGAATGAGTCGGAGGTGGTGATGTTGTACAGTGGCTGCCCTGTTTCTAGTGTGTGGTTAGTTGAAGGAGTGGGAAATGGTGATGTTATACAGTGGCTGCCCTATTTTCTAGTTCGTGGTAAGTTGAATGAGTAAGAGGTGGTGATGTTGTACAGTGGCTGCCCTGTTTTCTAGTGTGTGGTAAGTTGAATGAGTCGAAGGTGGTGATGCTGTACAGTGGCTGCCCTATTTCTAGTGTGTGGTAAGTTGAATGGGTCCGAGGTGGTGATGTTGTACAGTGGCTGCCCTGTTTTCTAGTGTGTGGTAAGTTGAATGAGTCGCAGGTGGTGATGCTGTACAGTGGCTGCCCTGTATCTAGTGTGTGGTAAGTTGAATGAGTCGGAGGTGGTGATGTTGTACAGTGGCTACCCTATTTTCTAGTGTGTGGTAAGTTGAATGAGTCGGAGATGGTGATGTTGTACAGTGGCTGCCCTGTTTCTAGTGTGTGGTAAGTTGAATGAGTCAGAGGTGGTGATGTTGTCCAGTGGCTGTCCTGTTTCTAGTGTGTGGTAAGTTGAATGAGTCGGAGGTGGTGATGTTGTACAGTGGCTGTCGTATTTTCTAGTGTGTGGTAAGTTGAATGAGTCGGAGGTGGTGATGTTGTACTCAGGCTGCCCTATTTTCTAGTGTGTGTTAAGTTGAATGAGTCCGAGGTGGTGATGTTGTACAGTGGCTGCCCTGTTTTCTAGTGTGTGGTAAGTTGAATGAGTCGGAGGTGGTGATGTTGTACAGTGGCTACCCTGTTTCTAGTGTGTGGCAAGTTGAATGAGTCGGAGGTGGTGATGCTGTACAGTGGCTGCCCTGTTTCTAGTGTATGGTAAAATGAATGAGTTGGAGTTGGTGATGTTGTACAGTGGCTGCCCTATTTTCTAGGGTGTGGTAAGTTGAATGAGTCGGAGGTGGTGCTGTTCTACAGTGGCTGTCCTGTTTTCTAGTGTGTGGTAAGTTGAATGAGTCGGAGGTGGTGATGTTGTACAGTGGCTGCCCTGTTTCTAGTGTGTGGTTAGTTGAAGGAGTGGGAAATGGTGATGTTGTACAGTGGCTGCCCTGTTTTCTAGTGTGTGGTAAGTTGAATGAGTAAGAGGTGGTGATGTTGTACAGTGGCTGCCCTGTTTTCTAGTGTGTGGTAAGTTGAATGAGTCGAAGGTGGTGATGCTGTACAGTGGCTGCCCTATTTCTAGTGTGTGGTAAGTTGAATGGGTCCGAGGTGGTGATGTTGTACAGTGGCTGCCCTGTTTTCTAGTGTGTGGTAAGTTGAATGAGTCGCAGGTGGTGATGCTGTACAGTGGCTGACCTGTTTCTATTGTGTGGTAAGTTGAATGAGTCGGATATGGGGATGTTATACAGTGGCCGCCCTGTTTCTAGTGTGTGGTAAGTTGAATTAGTCGGAGGTGGTGATGTTGTACAGTGGCCTCCTGTTTTCTAGTGTGTGGTAAGTTAAATGAGTCAGAGGTGGTGATGTTGTCCAGTGGCTGTCCTGTTTCTAGTGTGTGGTAAGTTGAATGAGTCGCAGGTGGTGATGTTGTATAGTGGCTGTCGTATTTTCTAGTGTGTGATAAGTTGAATGAGTCGGAGGTGGTGATGTTGTACAGTGGCTGTCCTATTTTCTAATGTGTGGTAAGTTGAATGAGTCGGAGGTGGTGATGTTGTACAGTGGCTGTCCTATTTTCTAGTGTGTGGTAAGTTGAATGAGTCAGAGGTGGTGATGTTGTACAGTGGCTGCCCTGTTTTCTAGTGTGTGGTAAGTTGAATGACTCGGAGGTGGTGATGTTTTACAGTGGCTGCCCTGTTTCTAGTGTATGGTAAAATGAATGAGTCGGAGGTGGTGATGTTGTACAGTGGCTGCCCTATTTTCTAGGGTGTGGTAAGTTGAATGAGTCGGAGGTGGTGCTGTTGTACAGTGGCTGCCCTGTTTTCTAGCGTGTGGTAAGTTGAATGAGTCGAAAGTGGTGATGCTGTACAGTGGCTGCCCTATTTCTAGTGTGTGGTAAGTTGAATGGGTCCGAGGTGGTGATGTTGTACAGTGGCTGCCCTGTTTTCTAGTGTGTGGTAAGTTGAATGAGTCGCAGGTGGTGATGCTGTACAGTGGCTGCCCTGTATCTAGTGTGTGGTAAGTTGAATGAGTCGGAGGTGGTGATGTTGTACAGTGGCTGCCCTATTTTCTAGTGTGTGGTAAGTTGAATGAGTCGGAGATGGTGATGTTGTACAGTGGCTGCCCTGTTTCTAGTGTGTGGTAAGTTGAATGAGTCAGAGGTGGTGATGTTGTCCAGTGGCTGTCCTGTTTCTAGTGTGTGGTAAGTTGAATGAGTCGGAGGTGGTGATGTTGTACAGTGGCTGTCGTATTTTCTAGTGTGTGGTAAGTTGAATGAGTCGGAGGTGGTGATGTTGTACTCAGGCTGCCCTATTTTCTAGTGTGTGTTAAGTTGAATGAGTCCGAGGTGGTGATGTTGTACAGTGGCTGTCCTATTTTCTAGTGTGTGGTAAGTTGAATGAGTCAGAGGTGGTGATGTTGTACAGTGGCTGCCCTGTTTTCTAGTGTGTGGTAAGTTGAATGAGTCGGAGGTGGTGATGTTGTACAGTGGCTGCCCTGTTTTCTAGTGTGTGGTAAGTTGAATGAGTCGGAGGTGGTGATGTTGTACAGTGGCTGCCCTGTTTCTAGTGTGTGGTAAGTTGAATGAGTCGGAGGTGGTGATGCTGTACAGTGGCTGCCCTTTTTCTAGTGTATGGTAAAATGAATGAGTCGGAGGTGGTGATGTTGTACAGTGGCTGCCCTATTTTCTAGGGTGTGGTAAGTTGAATGAGTCGGAGGTGGTGCTGTTGTACAGTGGCTGTCCTGTTTTCTAGTGTGTGGTAAGTTGAATGAGTCGGAGGTGGTGATGTTGTACAGTGGCTGCCCTGTTTCTAGTGTGTGGTTAGTTGAAGGAGTGGGAAATGGTGATGTTGTACAGTGGCTGCCCTATTTTCTAGTTCGTGGTAAGTTGAATGAGTAAGAGGTGGTGATGTTGTACAGTGGCTGCCCTGTTTTCTAGTGTGTGGTAAGTGGAATGAGTCGAAGGTGGTGATGCTGTACAGTGGCTGCCCTATTTCTAGTGTGTGGTAAGTTGAATGGGTCCGAGGTGGTGATGTTGTACAGTGGCTGCCCTGTTTTCTAGTGTGTGGTAAGTTGAATGAGTCGCAGGTGGTGATGCTGTACAGTGGCTGACCTGTTTCTATTGTGTGGTAAGTTGAATGAGTCGGATATGGGGATGTTGTACAGTGGCTGCCCTGTTTCTAGTGTGTGGTAAGTTGAATTAGTCGGAGGTGGTGATGTTGTACAGTGGCCTCCTGTTTTCTAGTGTGTGGTAAGTTGAATGAGTCGGAGGTGGTGATGTTGTACAGTGGCTGCCCTGTTTCTAGTGTGTGGTAAGTTAAATGAGTCAGAGGAGGTGATGTTGTCCAGTGGCTGTCCTGTTTCTAGTGTGTGGTAAGTTGAATGAGTCGGAGGTGGTGATGTTGTACAGTGGCTGTCGTATTTTCTAGTGTGTGATAAATTGAATGAGTCGGAGGTGGTGATGTTGTACAGTGGCTGTCCTATTTTCTAGTGTGTGGTAAGTTGAATGAGTCAGAGGTGGTGATGTTGTACAGTGGCTGCCCTGTTTTCTAGTGTGTGTTAAGTTGAATGAGTCGGAGGTGGTGATGTTGTACAGTGGCTGCCCTGTTTTCTAGTGTGTGGTAAGTTGAATGAGTCGGAGGTGGTGATGTTGTACAGTGGCTGCCCTGTTTTCTAGTGTGTGGTAAGTTGAATGAGTCGGAGGTGGTGATGTTATACAGTGGCTGTCCTGTTTTCTAGTGTTTGGTAAGTTGAATGAGTCGGAGGTGGTGATGTTGTACAGTGGCTGCCCGGTTTTTCTAGTGTGTGGTAAGTTTAATGAGTCGGAGGTGGTGATGTTGTACAGTGGCTGCCCTGTTTTCTAGTGTGTGGTAAGTTGAATGAGTCGGAGGTGGTGATGTTGTACATTGGCTGCCCTGTTATCTAGTGTGTGGTAAGTTGAATGAGTCGGAGGTGGTGATGTTGTACAGTGGCTGCCCTGTTTTCTAGTGTGTGGTAAGTTGAATGAGTCGGAGGTGGTGATGTTGTACAGTGGCTGCCCTGTTTTCTAGTGTGTGGTAAGTTGAATGAGTCGGAGGTGGTGATTTTGTACAGTGGCTGTCTTGTTTTCTAGTGTTTGGTAAGTTGAATGAGTCGGAGGTGGTGATGTTGTACAGTGGCTGCCCTGTTTTCTAGTGTGTGGTAAGTTGAATGAGTCGTAGGTGGTGATGTTGTACAGTGGCTGCCCTGTTTTCTAGTGTGTGATAAGTTGAATGAGTCGGAGGTGGTGATGTTGTACATTGGCTGCCCTGTTTTCTAGTGTGTGGTAAGTTGAATGAGTCGGAGGTGGTGATGTTGTACAGTGGCTGTCCTGTTTTCTAGTGTTTGGTAAGTTGAATGAGTCGGAGGTGGTGATGTTGTACAGTGGCTGCCCTGTTTTCTAGTGTGTGGTAAGTTTAATGAGTCGGAGGTGGTGATGTTGTACAGTGGCTGCCCTGTTTTCTAGTGTGTGGTAAGTTGAATGAGTCGGAGGTGGTGATGTTGTACAGTGGCTGCCCTGTTTTCTAGTGTGTGGTAAGTTGAATGAGTCGGAGGTGGTGATGTTGTACAGTGGCTGTCCTGTTTTCTAGTGTTTGGTAAGTTGAATAAGTCGGAGGTGGTGATGTTGTACAGTGGCTGCCCTGTTTTCTAGTGTGTGGTAAGTTTAATGAGTCGGAGGTGGTGATGTTGTACAGTGGCTGCCCTGTTTTCTAGTGTGTGGTAAGTTGAATGAGTCGGAGGTGGTGATGTTGTACAGTGGCTGCCCTGTTTTCTAGTGTGTGGTAAGTTGAATGAGTCGGAGGTGGTGATGTTGTACAGTGGCTGCCCTGTTTTCTAGTGTGTGGTAAGTTGAATGAGTCGGAGGTGGTGATGTTGTACAGTGGCTGCCCTGTTTTCTAGTGTGTGGTAAGTTGAATGAGTCGGAGGTGGTGATGTTGTACAGTGGCTGTCCTGTTTTCTAGTGTTTGGTAAGTTGAATGAGTCGGAGGTGGTGATGTTGTACAGTGGCTGCCCTGTTTTCTAGTGTGTGGTAAGTTTAATGAGTCGGAGGTGGTGATGTTGTACAGTGGCTGCCCTGTTTTCTAGTGTGTGGTAAGTTGAATGAGTCGGAGGTGATGATGTTGTACAGTGGCTGCCCTGTTTTCTAGTGTGTGGTAAGTTGAATGAGTCGGAGGTGGTGATGTTGTACAGTGGCTGCCCTGTTTTCTAGTGTGTGGTAAGTTGAATGAGTCGGAGGTGGTGATGTTGTACAGTGGCTGCCTTGTTTTCTAGTGTGTGGTAAGTTGAATGAGTCGGAGGTGGTGATGTTGTACACTGGCTGCCCTGTTTTCTAGTGTGTGGTAAGTTGAATGAGTCGGAGGTGGTGATGTTGTACAGTGGCTGCCCTGTTTTCTAGTGTGTGGTAAGTTTAATGAGTCGGAGGTGGTGATGTTGTACAGTGGCTGCCCTGTTTTCTAGTGTGTGGTAAGTTTAATGAGTCGGAGGTGGTGATGTTGTACAGTGGCTGCCCTGTTTTCTAGTGTGTGGTAAGTTGAATGAGTCGGAGGTGGTGATGTTGTACAGTGGCAGCACAGTCCACCCCATCCCAAACATCATCCAATCATACGCAGACGCATTCGACACTGCCCACGTCACATTCCAACAGTCGCCCATAAACACCCAAAAGGTCAGATCTCTTCAGACCAGGTCAGCAGGAAAACAATTATCATACCGATTTTAGTTCAGAATTTTTTGTAACCAAATTTTATTTAATTTCATTTTTCCCGTTTTTTTGGCATACACAGTTGATGAGTTTGAAGAACCAACAGTAGGATAATTTTAGCGGAAATGTCTAAGACGCATATTTTTAATCTATTTATTTCAGCAGTCAATGAGTTATTCCAAATTTTCACGACGCTAAAAAATACTCGGAAGCTTTTTTGATAGCTAAAAGGCTGGTTGGAGAAATAAAGGTGGTTTATTTGAAAAACTGCTCATAATTGCTAGCCCGGGTTGACCTATGCACGAAAAGTAGATTATCACACAATTATGTGCAATGAAAAGCTTACCATACAATTACACATGAATTCAATGGAAAAAGTGCTTTTCATACCTTTTCGAATCATAATACTTTTCGAT
Organism: Symsagittifera roscoffensis; assembly: GCF_963678635.1. Classification (NCBI taxonomy): domain Eukaryota; kingdom Metazoa; phylum Xenacoelomorpha; order Acoela; family Convolutidae; genus Symsagittifera; species Symsagittifera roscoffensis. The sequence goes on along the minus strand of NC_087065.1, from coordinate 10,797,734 downwards.
AAGTTTTTTATATGGCTACAAATTTCAGACTCATATTTTTTAATGTTCCTTTTGCCGCAAAATTACGTTTATGCTCAAATAACGTAGTTCATACGTAGTTTCTCAAACAAGCAAAAATGATACAGAATATACATATTTTTCAAAAGGTGGTTAGATAAACTTCATGTCAAAAAACAGGAATACATGCAAAAAGTTTAACCTCTGGGTTTTAAACAAGATGTGAAATTTCACACATTTAGTTCAATAACAAACAAATATATATCTGCGTTTTTTGTTACTTTTGAAAACTTTTGGTTATTGTGGTTTGGGACGAAGCACAAATATTTTGTGAAACTAGCAAACTTATTTTTTATTGTGAAACAAAGCAAACTTATTATTATTTTTTTTATTCACGGAAATTGCATGATTAGAAATTATGGTCAGCCCAGGCGTTTTTGTTAAATGCTCATATCATTTTTTCAGATTCTTGAAAAAAACTCACTGTTGCCAAAGTGTAATCACCGCAAGCAAACTTTATTTTTGACTTAAACATATTTCAGAACTCAGCAACCAATGACTGAAGTTGAGTTACAAACTCTCCCAGGCCAAAATAATGAGCTGTTAAAAAATTATAAATTTGCGAAGAAAAGTGGATGAAAAACCAAATAATTTTTTAATAAACAATTCAAATGTTCAAATGCTTAGCGCCGAATACTCTGGTTGCATCTTTTCTTTAACCTTTGAAAGATATAAAAGATAGCATTTGTTGTTTTCTTTTTTTCATTTACAAAAGTGTCTATGAAACGCATGGCTCATAATTTGTCATCCTGATGCAAACTTTGATCCACAATTTTTAATGACTGGTGACCCACAATTTTTCTATATCTGTTTTTTAAAACAACTTTACTATCGCTTCTTAATCTACTTATGTTTTTAGTTTAAAAAAATGTTCCAAATTCTGCCTTCACTCAATTCAGCCATCCATGCTTTGATGAAGTTCCAAAAATGGGGAAAGTTTGCAGTAATTTACGATCAACAAGATGGTTAGTTGTTTATCTTGTTTTGCAGTTACAATTACTAATCAAATTGGAAGAAACTAAATCGTTATTTTTTAGCCATCGTTTTTTTTTCTTCAAAAAAACATTGACGGGAAATTTCCATTGGCAAGAAACCATAGAAGGAAAATGGCAAAACATTGAAGTGGGTTTTTAGTTTCTTTTACAAAAATTAACGGAGAATTAAAATGATTTTGACTCAAACTAGTTCTGCAAATCAATCAAATGAACTTCCCTTAACGTTGAAGAATAAGCCTTGACGGTTAAAGATGGGCTTTCTCTACTGATTGGCTTCTTAACCTGTTTTTTAATTATTTATTTCTCTTAAAACAAATAAAATTTGAATTGAGATATTTGTTGCTTGGCCTCAGTATTAAAAATCCTCCAGCCATTTTCAAAAAAAGAGAGAACATTTCTGACTTCCAATAACATTGTTCTAATTTGTCTACAAGCTTCTTCTCAAGTTCATAAATTGAACCATAATGCTGCATGATTTAGGCTCCAGGGCAGCAGTTGTAGTTGAAGCTGTCCAAAACTCAGTAAAAACTGCAAGATAAAAGGTAAAATAGCAAAGTTGATCTGAAAATTACAACAAGACTGCTCGTATCAGGGCGAAGCCCTGAATGTTCCGACTGCCTTTTGAGGTTTATGGAGCAGTAATAACCTATAAAAAAAATTTAATGTAATAAAATAAAATGAAAAAAAAAATTCTTCTTTTTCTAAAATTTGAAATTTTTTATGAAAATCATCCCCCCACACGCCATTTAAAGTACAAAAGGATAAATTTCGCTTCTTGTAACAAATCAATTATGGCAAATAAGCTTCGTTAAACCAATTTGGAACGATTTCTAAGACGGATTAAATCTCCTCTTACGCGTTAATAGCTCGAAATATATCGCGCGTTAATTGTCCCAAATTGGCCAAAATGGCAATCTTTAAACCCCCATAACTTTACGAAAAACAATCACAGGTGAAATATTTTTTCAAATTTAAGCTCAGGATAACAATAGCTTTCGAATGATATAAAAAATTCCGTCAAAAATGGCTAGTTAAAAAGTCGAAATTTGTCTGAAGAAAAAAAAACCCACCCCGAGCACAAATATTCCGTTACTTTCGTATCGAAAGTCGGAACAATAAAATGAAATTTGGAGATCAATTTGTCATCAAATTTTGTGAACTATAGTTCAGACCAACTTTCAGTTGAGAGCAAGACAGCTCAGCTCATTGTTCCGACTTTCGATACGAAAGTAACGGAATATTTGTGCTCGGGGTGGGTTTTTTTTTCTTCAGACAAATTTCGACTTTTTAACTAGCCGGTTTTGACGGAATTTTTTTATATCATTCAAAAGGTATTGTTGTCCTGAGCTTAAATTTGAAAAGATAAGCGGAGATTTAATCCGTCTTATAAATCGTTCCAAATTGGTTGAAAGAAGCTTATTTGCCATAATTGATTTGTTACAAGAAGCTAAATCTATAATTTTGTACTTTATATGGCGTGTGGGGGGATGATTTTCACAAAAAATTTCAAATTTTAGAAAAAATTTTCATTTTATTTTATTTCATTTAATTTTTTTATGCTTTTACTGCTGCTCCATAAACTTTAAAAGGCAGTCGGAACATTCAGGGCTTCGCCCTGATACGAGCAATCTTGTTGATTTTTGAAATCCGGCATGATCACTGAAAGGAATTTAATATGATACCACCACTTTTGGCATCATTTGCATAGTCATAATCGTGTGGAATAATCCCATCTATGCCATAGTTCGATCCCTTTCAACATGAGTGGTCGGAATAACTGCTATGGGTCACTTGAGCTTGTCTTTGACTGTTATATGTATAAGATTATCATTTTTTTTTTCGTTTAAAAATGAAAACATTAGTGATTGTGAGTATGTGAATCAGACTTTCGATGCGAACCAAAAAAGCTACAGGTCGAAGTGATCTCAATGCTTTTGAAGGGTTTATCGAGCTCCAGTCTATTCTCCAGGCGCCGTTTAGTGGCACTTTTAAACGGCACGCTAGTTTTATTCACCCAGGTATATCATCCATCGTATTTAGTGCAGTTCGAATATCTATATAACAACGTTGAAGTGGCGTTGATATTAAAATGTCATCAGAGATGATTAAGCAGTTGAAGTTCATATTTTGTATCACTCAACTTTGATTCTTCTGAATAGTATTTTATAGCAAATATAATGAATGAATCAATTTTTCCGATGCATTTTTTAAAAGTCATTCTTATGAACTTGATTCGTCATCAGCGTGAATTTTATATTTAGGTCAGCTTTTGAGCTTCAATTTCGTAAAATTTACAAAAAGAGACAATGGTTACAGTTGAAAATTATGGGGAAAATCGAATCAACCGTACAATCCCCCCTCCCCCCTAAGTGACCAACCGTAGAATTTCCCCCCTATCCGCGTATTTAATTGTACGGTTGATCCGGACAATCTTACAGATAGCAGGAGAACGGTAAAGCAGTAAAAATGGCAGTGTTTCTAATTGAATCAATGTCTAAATGAACGAAAACCCAGTGGGCTTGTCCATGGTTGGGCGAGAATTCATAACAAAGTAATTGGCAAAAAGTGGCCGATTGCTCCGTTTGACTCCGCCGCGCTAAAATTTTGACACATTCGTGCCTTAATCAGCCTGAATTAGTTTTTGCGATTTCAACCTACTGTTACGATTTGTCTTTTTTCTCCTGAAATCAATGATGAAAGTTTTGTGAACCATGAAAGTAAAAAGATCTGAGGAATTTCTTCTAAACTTAAACTCTCTTTTCAAGCTCTGGAGACGTTGACGTCGTTTGTAAACTGGGACGACGCTAGAAAAGACTGTGGGGTTGGGGGCTACCATGAGAAGTGTGTTCTGAAGCCCACTCTGAAATACGTGAACAGCATTTTCGCCATGAACAACTCCCTCGCCAACATCAAACAGAGAGGAGATTGCAAGAACTTCATTCTGTTCTTGTCTAGTTCAAATACAAGGATTTTCTTTCAATATGTGAGACTTTTCAAAGATCTTTTTCCGTGAAAACAATATACCCTCTACACCCTTTAAAGATAAATTACATAACTACCCTATAAAACGACGAACGTGGTACCTGAAATGTGGGTACCTGTGAGTACCTGCAGGTAACGGGTTTTGCAATGGGAAAATTGTTGAAGAGATCCAACTATGGTTGGGCAATCTTGTCTATCTAATGCGATGAGCAACGTGAACAAAACTAGGATATTTGGAGGTTGGGGTGTGACTTCAGACTTTTTGTTTTCTGGGCTCAGCGAAACTCAAAAAGACACTAACATAGTGAAAATTATAATACTTTAGATCAGCAGCGGATTTAGAGGAGGTAGCGAGGGGAGAGGAGAGGGATCGGATGCCTTCTTCTTCCGGGTATCGACCCCCTACCGACCCCAAAGCCGCCCTTGTACAATTTTTAGATCTCTGTTTTTGGCTGACGGACCCTAAATTCATTCTTAAGGCGTATTCATTACCAATATATATTAAATTTGAGGGGTAAGCGCGGTTTTTCGGTCAAAATATTCCAAAAATGCCTAAAACGTCTTTTTTGGCCTGAATAAAAGTTCAATAAAATTTCAAAAGTTTTTTTTGAAATCCGCCCCTCCTCCAGTAAACCTTAGATCCGCCCCTGCCTTCGTTGTCGAACAAGTAAAAGCTTAGGAAGATTTAATCGTTGAATCATAATAAAGAATAGAGGAGAGATCATTGCATTTTATGGTTATGCAATAGAAGTTTTACCGGCATTCTAGAAAACATATATATCGGTAACTAGATTTCCGTCAATCAGAGATGTCTGGCCTTGACTGATTTATGTTAAGCTGAAAACGACGTCTTACTTATACTGACGAAAAATTTAAAACACTATTTTTTCGTACCAATAGTTATAAGTTTTCTCCTTTGTCATCTTCGATGAGTATCGCATAGTCTTATTGCTGACCTTGACGCGACTGTGTTTTGGTGAATTGTCAGGTACTTCACACTTTTAACTTTTACCATATTGCATACACTTCCAACATTCTCTTGCAAGGTTGGATACTTTTTTTTGCGCATAAAATGCCTCAACAGATCGACATGTTTTGGGCATGTGAGAATTTAAACCAAAATATGTCATTGGAGTTGTTTTTTGGCATCTTAGATTTTGGGGGCTCACTTCTATCGACAACATCGTGTTCGCCCAAATCGGAGATTTTGTTTTCTAAGATACTGATTTTTTTCATAGGGGTAATTTGTAATACCATTCAAAGCTGATACTTTTCAATAGTTGTTTGTATCGTCATCTTATCTTTTTAGCTCAGCAGCCTCAGATATAGCGTTTCTATCAATGGTACTTAAATCAATTACAGAGTAATAGACCCCAAAATAAGTTTGAGCGGTGAATTTTTTGAACAGTAATTGAAAATCCCAAAAACAATTTTGAACAGACAATGAAGTTAAAAAATCAGCCGCAAAAAACACAAAAAATTATAACCTCCAAACTAACCGCGGATCTGGTAGCATTTGCGAAGCAATCGTATTATGTCAAAAGAAGAGTAACGGACAAATAACAAAATTACTATTAAAACAGATTGAACATAAATTCAGCTAAAAAAAAGCCTCGTGCTCTTTAGCTTTTAAAAAAATAAAGGAGAGACCAAAGTAATTCAGCCAGTCAGTAACATTAACTTGGAAAAAGGCCAAAAACATCAATAAATTTTTCGCAATTATCGGTAATGCTGTATCCGACAGCAGCACCAGTTCAATGCCAATCATCATTAGAGAGCAATCTAAATCAATAAAAAAAAGAAGTATAGCTCAAACTGCTACGACATCAATTATTTTTTCGTAACATACCTAAAAGAGTTACTTGCTGACCCACATGAAATATTTTTTGATGAATGTTTCCGAAAACAGTTGCAAAAATTGTATCAACTCAAAAAGGAGGAATTGAAAACAGCCGGAATATTTTAGACCAGTTTCCTTTTTGTCATTCATTAGAAAAATCCTTGAACTGCTAATATACAATCTTATGAACCGGTTTATTCAAAAATTTGACTTGCTCTGATAAAGTCAATTCGGACTCCGGGAGAGAAGAGGCGCAGTAAATACGATTTTATCGCTTATTCGATTGCAGTAGATACGATTGTCCTTCCATTTTACCTCAACAACTTTAAGACATGGGCTTTCAGGGACAATTAAACCAGATTTTAAAATCGTACTTATTAGATCTTACGCAATATTTGGACCAAAAGATACAAACTTTCACTAATTAATGTTGAAAGAGGATTACCACAAGGCTCAATAATAGACCCATTGCTTTTCATGATATATGTAAGTGATTTGTAAGTCAACAAGAACAGTAGCAGAAGTAATTTACTTCTTTATGCGGACGATTTATTCAAAGTTAACAAAGGCACACCAAGTGATCATGAATGTTAGTAACAAAACGCTGAGCCAAAATAAACTTACACTAAAAGGTGTCAAAACTAACACAATCACATATGGAAAAATTAGCAATCTGGTAAACACCAAAGACTGTGTTTCCTTGTATCAAAAAAGTTGAAGAAGTGCGCGTTTTCGATACTTAGAAGTAAATGTAGACCAAAATTAGTTTTTCACGATCATATATAAAAAACATAACTTTGAAGTTGCTCCAATTTTGCGGAATGCTCTGTCCAATGCGCAAATACTTGAAATCGGCGCAAATGGTCCAAGATTAAGCAACTCATCTTGAAGCGGTATTAAAATACGGGATACTTGCGTACGCATATACAGATATAACATCAGTCATGCAACTTGATGCTAAAGTGAAACGATTATTCAGAAGGCATCAAAGTTTTCAGCCACACTTTTCAAGAAAAGTATTTCTTAGATAATAGGGAGGTTCAAAATTTTTTAAAGGTTTGACAACCCAATTGAGTGAATTTACATAGTTAAACTGCTACTTTTTCTTAAAATGTTTTTCTTTAGTTTTCTGTACTTCGATCATAAGTTTTGGAATATCGAGCACGTACTTATCTTGCTATGGGCGCGTAACGCTAGACTACCTTTTCTGCTTGAGTCGCTTGAAAACAGACATAAGGTCTAATAGCGTCCTCCCAGTCTATTGTCAGCCATTATGTTTGCTTATTCTTGGTTTATATAAAGTTCTTGGTTCAAATAAAAGAATATCAATTTTTATATAAAAAGTTGAAACTCTTCGAAATTTTCAGGCGCAGCACTGGCAGATGCTCATGCAAGACTACAGCTACATCATTGCCGACTTGGTTAGCACTCAATACAAAATTGAAATTGATTATAAGTTGATTTTAAGTTTAAATGTGACTATATAACAGAACGTTTAATTAGTTGATTGAAGTATAAATTGCCATTAAGAAGTTCAAATTATTTTAAAAGAAGGTCGCCAAGATAATAAATTAACTTGTGCTGTGGTTTAGCGTATGCCGTGTGGTAAAGTTCAATTTGACATCAGTGGTAGGATCAACATCATCTGTTTCCAACTCATACAACAGACACAGTCAAACTTCGAGGCATTCGAGCAAAGGTGGAGACAGAAGAACATATTCCCCCTCGACCTTACAAATCAGGTCAGCACGGGGGGTTCCCTAGTTTTTTTCTTGCTTTAACCTCCAGACAACATTTCCAAAATTTTCTGAACATTTGAACATTTCAAAATTTCTCAGAAAAAAACGTTGGGCAAGTTAGCGTAGGCTTTTCCTCTTACAATGTTTTTTACCGTAGAATCAAAAAAACCAATGGGTTTTAATATTAGCCTCGTCCATATTAGAAAGCAAACTTAAACTAAATAAAAGTGAACTTTTAGTAAAATTTAACCTTAACCCGAATTGTTGCTTGATGGTGGTGAATTAATTTTCACATAAAAGGGCAGTCTTAGGCAGTTGTGCAAAAACTATTCAATCTTACATTCATATGATTTACCAGGTCAAGTAATGCTTAAAAATTATAAATTTTTTTGAGCTTTTTTGAACATCTTGAAGAAAACAAATACTAGAAAGACAAGTCCTTCAAAAATGCTGAAGACAAATTTAAAAATTTCTCAGATTTTGGAAAACTACAAAGGGCGGCGGGATCTTAAAATTTATTTAATATGTTTCAAACTGGTAGAGATTAATGTAAAACCCTATCAGTTTCAAATGGTGGAAGGGAAATGATTTCTTTTTCAGCTGGAGACAGCACTTGCGTACGATGCCTTTTCTCTGATGAGGAAGATACTGAGCAGTTTCTACGTGGACGAGACAGACAGGTACAAGTTCCACTCCATGGCCCCCACTGTGAACAGTAATGACAAGAACAGGGGGCAGTGTCTGGGAGTGGACATCCCTCCGAATCCATTTAGACCACAGATCAGAGACATGTTCTACAAGGTCAGCACTAAAGTGGATCACTTTAAATGAATGAGTGCGAGTAATATCTCCGCCTTTCAATCTGAGGTTTTACATCTAATCGCGTTGCTTGAAGGTCAGCCATTCCCAGCGCAAAACCAAAAAAAAACAAATGCTTAAGTGCCCACAATACGAGCACCTAAATTTGAGGAATAAAAATGAGGAAAAAAGTTTTCTGCTGGTATCTTTCTAAATGAAAAATGAAGGGCCTTAGCTGTAATGGATTTTCATCAAAATTTGTTTAATTTAGGTTAAAATACCCGGAGTAACTGGGAATATAGAGTTCGACAGGGAAGGAAATCGAAAGAGCTTCCAGGTGCAGCTCCTCGACGTTGGGTTCCGCGAGGTGCACAATAGGCTGGGCAACTGGAGTGAGGCCAGTGGACAACTGATGATGGAACCGGAATATTCTAGAACAACTGATGACGCAAGTGGGCCTGAGAGCGATAGTAGTGAAGCTAATGAAAGAGCGGACATTAAGAAAAGACCGATGCGAATCACAGCAGTTCTGGTAGGTTGCAAACAGCGGGTACTGCTGGAATAACTTCTGACTGACGTACAAAAAATTTGCAAACAAACCTGAAGTGTAGAAAATAATTGTGAAACAATCATATCAGTTCAATTTCAAAATATATATGAGGAAGGCAGGCGCGGATCTAGGATTTTCTCGAGGGGGGGATTTTCAAGTTTTCAAAAAACGTCCCTAAATTTTGTCGACCTTTTTTTTTTAGGTCAACCAAAGTTAATTTCCGAGCTCTCCCAAAGCACTAAAAAGACCCTGCTTGAGTGAAAGTTTCTGCGCCGCAAGCTAAATTTTGAAAAACAGGCAAAAAAAGCGTTTTTAGGCATTTTTTGGAAAACTTTGACCAAAAAATTGCGTTTTTTCGCGCGCACTCCACCCTCAAATAGTATATTGGCCCCTGTATATGACAATTAATACTTGCTAATTGTAGTTTCATTCAGTGCCATTTGAATTGCAGAGTAAGCCATTCACGATGTTGAAAGAGGAGTTCGCTTACTTCGAAAATCAAACTTGGAAAGTGCGGACAGAACACCTGGAGGGGTTCCTGATTGACGTGATAGCACTGACCTGTTCCAAACTGAATCTGAGTTATGAGATCAGACTGGTGAAGGATGGCAGGTATGGGGCCAAGAATGCAGACGGCACCTGGAATGGCATGATAGGAGAGCTGCTCAGAGGGGCAAGTGGTATACTTAGGGCTACTTTGAGTTGAACTTTTGCTGGTCTTTTTCAATCTATTGAACCACTTGGATGGTTTGGTCATCCCTCTGGCAATTTTTTTACCAGATGACTCAAACGAAATTTGGAAAACTTTTTCTCTCAGTAATTATTTCTAGAAACATCCTCAAGTCAAAGCATGTAAACATATAAACAGGTCCTCCTAGAATTTAATTTGAGCTTCAAAATGAAATTAATGTCTCCAGGAAGCAGACGTCGCCTTAGCTCCCCTGACCATAACGTCCATGAGACTGAAAGTAGTGGACTTCACCAAGCCATACATGACACTGGGCATCTCCATAATGATGCAAAAGCCACAGAGCAGAAACGACGACCTCTTCTCCTTTTTGCAGCCACTGCACACTGAGATTTGGCTGTGTTGTATTCTGGCCTATTTCAGCGTCAGTGTCGTTCTTTTTTTGGTGTCCAGACTTTCAGCTTGCCATGGAAACGAACTGGAAGTAAGCACTACTAACACTGTAATGAAGTTAATCTGTAATCTGTGTTTATAATTATATGGCAATTTTTAAAGAAGAAAAAAAAAGTATTTCAAGGTCACTTTTCAAGTTTTCTTCCCTCATTATGTATTCAAGGTTTTTCAAGGTTTTTGTTAAATGCATCAAAACGTCGAAATCGTTTTCAAATTTGATCAACATAATCAAATTAATCGTAATTTGAAATAATAAAAAATCATCATTTTTGCTTAATGATTCGGCTATATTGATAAATTGTCAATTTTAAGGTCAAAACGATTATATTTCAACTATAAAAAAAGTAACTATTCGGCGTTAATTTGTCATTTTTCCGATTCTCGAAGTATTTTAACTTTCTTTTCAGCTCCACCCGGTAACGCATGACGACAATCGTGTGGCTTCTTCCGAGATCTACCCCTCCCCATCCTCTCTTTCCTCTTCCTGTGCCTCCTCTCAGGAACCCTACGGAATCTTCAACTGTCTCTGGTTCAGTCTCGGTTCATTCATGCAGCAAGGCGGAGACATTTGTCCAAGGTTTGTTCAAAGACTAATTAAAAATTAATTTCAAACACTCTAAATTTTAGCCCTAATTGAGACTTTTTAGCGCATAGTTTGAGCTACTCGTTCAATTGGCCAATAGTTCGATGACATGAATTTTGGTCGGGATTAGGGGTTGATCTCGGATTTTCTCGAGAGGGGCGGAAATTTTGTCGACCTTTTTTAGGTCAACCAAATTAATTTTTTGGTCTCTCTCACATTCGTATGAATGGAAAGTCGTTTTCAGGCTCTTAAAAATATTTTCAAGCTTTCAGGCTAATTTGCAACATAAAGCAGAGTAGTTTTATTGTTAGTTGAAATAAGAAAAAATTGCAGAAAAGCACGAATTATCTCATGCGTTGACATTGGCAAAAAATAGATATTGTATAAATGAATGTTCTAGGAAAACGTTAGGGTTCTGACTCACACTTTCCACAGCAGAAAAATTTTATCAAAACCCTCATCCAAGTTTGGGAGTAAATCATCGATTATAACGGATTATTATGCTGATTTTTTGACAATTATAATTGATTATAATTACCAAAGTTAGATGTTTAAAGGATTTATAATTGATTGTGATATTTTCCAAGAGATTATAATCCATTATAATTGACTATAGTTGACTATAACTGATTATCGTTCATACAAAAAACGGTTCAAGTCAATTATAATCGATTATAATCTCCTAGTTTGCCAAAATTTGTCACGCCAAAATTATTTTCCCAATAAATCCAGGGGTGATTTTTTTTCTGTCAAAAACAAATTATCTAAAAGGTTTCTTGTCACACTTTGGTTCATTCTGAGAGATTCTTCCTTATTAGTTTAAAAGTTCCCGCGGTAGGTGAAAAAAAGATCTTCCTAAAAAATCATAAAGTTAAAGCAATGTGCTGATTTTTTGGTGGTTAAAAAACTTAAAATGTGCATCATTAAACAACTTCAACGGAGAAATGAAAAAATAAAAAAGTTATAAAATAGAATTGATTTGAAAACTTTAAAAAAAATTTTTTCTCATTTTTCAGATAAACCAAAGTTTAGGAAAATCATAAAATATAAGCAATTCAGTGGCAAGGTGGGCAAACTAAAAGGAGTTTAATCGGTTATAATTGATTATTATAGATTTTTGTGAACTTCATATGAATTAAAAATTGAGATAAAAATAATCAATTACAATCAATTATAATCGATTAAAATTGTATAAAAAAATAATGGCTTAATAGTCGGTTATAATTGATTAAAATGTCTTTTAATTGATTGTAACATGATTTAAAAAGAGAAATTACAATCGATTATTAATTGATTAAAATCATTTTTTTCTCAATTTTAGTAAAAATGCTACTGAAACCATAATATAGCCAATTATTAACGCTTGAAACTGGATGCGGCAAGAACCTCTTGTCTGAAAATTATGTTAAATTTAGTTTTCCAATTTTTTTCACTGGTCTTAAAGAAAAATAAAAAATAAATGTGATTTCTTGTTGCACAATCATTATTAACACTCGTAAAAGACGTTTAACCCTTGCACGTAACAACTACTCTAAAAATTCCGTGCATTGTTATTTGATTGATGTTGAACAGTGCGTTAAGTAAATTACAAAATTTTCTGTATCCTGTTAAAAGTGAAAAAAGGTGTAAAAGTTCAAAAAATTTCCTCAAAATTGATTGAAAAGGGTCGTAATTATAAAAGAATATGTATCAATTTATTCAAAAAGTGTTCAAGTGGTCAATTCTGAGAGTAACTGCTGTGAAAGCAAATGAAGTGCGGACTCAACTTAGTTATAGCGTAATTCTTTTTTCTCCACCCCGTTTTTGAATTTTTTGACAAAGTTGGTCAAAGTTGAAAAAAAAAACTTAAAAAGTCCATCCCACTCCCTGTATTTCAAACGCACTAAAATGAAAAATGTCACGATTTTTCAATTACTATCTTACAAGGAAAATCGATTTCATACAAACACACATTTTAAACATACCCAGGTTTGGTTTTATTTAAATTTCAGTTTTTTCTAAATTGCTGAAAATGACAATTTAGGATACAACTATCTGTATGCAAATGTAATACCATTTGCAAGTCAAAATCAATTTTTTTCAGCGTTTCGTTTAAAACCTATACTTTACGTTAAGTTGATTTTCATACCAAACCCATCGCTAAGAGGTAGACTGTGTGTTAATTAACGTGGATATATCCAATTGATTGAATAATTTTTGCATTTTTATTTATTTATTGCTATTTACTTCTACGCCAAGTGCATCGTTTTTCAGTTCTCCTGGGTTAATCCTAAAACTACCTATTTTAGGAACTTAGATACAATCGTTTTTTTTGTCGTGTTTTCCAAATGATACCTGAGGTCAACTAAGTCTATCCGACACAAATAAACTATCCGACACAAATAAACTATCCGACACAACTAAGTCTATTCGACACAGAAAGTAAAAACATCTGCTCAAGGCAGACAAGACATTCATTCCTTTTACTCTGTTGTAAACGCTTATATTACATATTGAGCTCAAGGCATCAAATGTGATGAAATTGAGATGAAAAACGAGATTTATCCGGACAAAAAACCACTGCGAGAACAAATAATCCGTCATTGCTTTCAAAATACCGTAAATATGCTTACATGATTTGCCAAACATGTTTGCTCATGTAACAAATGAGAAAGCACTATAAAAATTTTAAAAATTTCATCTTCTGTTTTTTTTATTTGAGAGATATACGGAGAAGCATTTAAAAAGCATTTCGAGCATCATCATTTTGTTACTTTCTTCAAAATACGAAGACAGTAACAAAATTATGATGCTCGAAACGCTTTTCAAAGGCAATGGGGAATTATAAATAACCGTTTTGACAAAAATTAGTAAATTTGCAGGGCTTCAAAACTAAGACAAGTACTAGATCGTTTTCCAATTTTTCCAAGGCTACGATTTAATTTGACTCGGAATTTTTTTCCAAACTGAATTGAGGAACAAGAATTGGTCCCAGTATTGCTTTACTGGATTGAAAATATATGTTTCTGCAATTGACATTGCGTATGGGTTAAAAAACGGGGACCGACCTTTTACCAGACCGACTTCTTACCAGAAAAGTTATAACATGAACCTTTTACCAGACTCGATAAACAAATTTGATTGACAGATGTAATGACGCCGTTTAGTCTGGTTAAAGACAAAGATTTCACGGTTTCTCAACAAGTTTTGTTTGTTCTAACCGCTTCCTTTTCAAATCTTCCACTAATTTTAACTTATACTAATTGAGTTATTGCATTGTGGTCTGGTAAAAGGTCAGTCTGGTAAAAAGTCGGCCTAGTAAAAGACCTAGCCCCAAAAAAAGATCCAATTTTTATAAAATCAGTACGTTTTCAGACATTTCAGACGGAAAAATATTGAACAAAATTATATTCAGCTAAATATAGTGACATTTCAGCCAAACTACTTTTGAGACTTTTGAGTCATTTAAGATATTTGAAACACTCTAGTTTAGCTACAAATACTGATTGTCGGGCACTATTACTCTCGTGCCGAATATAAGCGCAGCGGAGCGAAGAGGAACAAGGTTTTAGTACTGGTCAATGTCGTTTGTATTCAATAAACTTCAGAATTATTGCTGCAATTGTATTTTAGTTGAATTATCTTCGGCCGAATCATCTCTATATTTTGGCTGAAAAGTCTCCTACTGAAATATTGAGGCACTTTTTAATAGAATATTACTTTCGCGCATGTCAATTACAGCTACTATTGTAAAATTTAACAAAAAATAAGTCAATTTGAAATCATTTTTAGATAATATTAAAATTTAAAAATTCATTTTTAGTTGAATCTAAACTTTAATTTAATTCCCTAGTATCTTTTGATTTTACAATTAAACAAGACTGCTTGTATCAGGGCGAAGCCCTAAATGTTTTGACTGCCTTTTGAGAACTATCAAGCAGTAATAACATGAAAAAAAAAACAAATGTAATAAAATAAAAATTAAAAAATATGCATTTAAAAATTGGAGATTTTTTTGTTAAAATCATCCCCCACATGTCATATAGTGATACATTTTGCCCCACAAGTACAAAGTGATAGATTTCGCTCCTAGTTACAAATCATTTATGGCAACTAAGCTTCCTTCAACCAATATGGAACCATTTCTAAGACGGATTAAAACTCTGCGGAAATATATCACGCGTTAATTGTCCCAAACTGGCCAAAATGGCAATTTTCAAACCCCTATAACTTACAAAAATAATCACAGGTAAAATATCCTTTCAATTTTAAGCTCAGAACAACAATACTTTTTGAATGATAAAAAAATCTTCAAAAATGGCTAGTTAAAAAGTCAAAATTTGTCTGAAGAAGAAAAATCACCCCGAGCACAAATATTCCATTTCTTTCTAATAGACTAGTTTTGTTTTCTGAATTTACGATTTTGCTTGCACCTGGGTTTGAACTGGCCTGATTTGAGCAACATTTAGATGTTTAGATAAAAATTAAACAAGTATTCAGCATTTGTGCTTCTCATTTGCAATGCCATTTTTTTTACTATTCAGAAACTTGTTCAGGTAAGTCGTCACAAAAACGTTTTTCGAACTAATTGATTTGAACTGAATGCTCACTGATCCTTTTGTGCTATTCACTGACTGAAGTAATTTATCTTTGATGTCATTTTCTACGTTTTTGGTGAAGAAACTGTTTGTTATCTTACGACAATATCTTTATTTTATTCAAAATTCTATTCAAATGTTTCAGAAGCGGGTCATTGCATTGTCTCATTCCCCTCCCTCTCCCCAAAAACTCCCTTCTTTGAGCAGCCAATGGTTATAAATCTTTTTCAATTGCGGTTACAAAAAGCCTGAAATTAGTCAATGGAGTTATTCAAGGCCCTGTGCTGCTCTGTGAGCCAAACAGAATTGAGTGTTTTGTACAGAACCTTACACGGTTTGTGAAAAAAAATCAACTTAATACCTCCTCTCCCCCTCCCCCTCCCA
Source organism: Symsagittifera roscoffensis (assembly GCF_963678635.1). Classification (NCBI taxonomy): domain Eukaryota; kingdom Metazoa; phylum Xenacoelomorpha; order Acoela; family Convolutidae; genus Symsagittifera; species Symsagittifera roscoffensis. Next base: position 10,782,088 of record NC_087065.1, on the reverse strand, counting down.
CTCCGACCTCTCACTGTTAAGGAGACATTAAATAGATCGAGTGTAGGTCTTTTTCTGCCCCATCCTCTCCCAAACCGTCCCGTATCCCCCCCCCCCCCCACCTCGCATTGTTAAGGAGACATTAAATACATTAAATAGCTGGTGTATAGGTCTTTTTCTGCTCGATTGGTGGCGTGTTCGTGGTGGTTCTTCACCCTCACCATCATCAGCAGCTACACTGCCAACCTGGCCGCCTTCCTCACAGTGGACAGGATGAAGAGTCCCATCACGGGCGCGGAGGACCTGGCCTCCCAGACCAAGATAGAGTACGGCACTCTGGACCAGAGCTCATCTCAACTATTTTTCCAGGTCCACCTATTTAAAAATGATTTTATAAAAATCAGTATGACAGTTTTTCACATTTTTACATACCACTTGTCAAAGAAGAAGAAGAAAAATAAGAAGAAATTAATCAAAGTTCATAATAAACCACTACTTTTTTGTAAAATATAACTTAACACAGAGGGGAACTCGACAGCAGAAGCGACCAGAGCAGCTGTTCTGCTATTTTTTACCCAATTTGATTATCAACGAAAAAACGGAAACGTGCAGACTCTTTACAAAGATCCGCTGCTGTGATTTTGATTGAAACCTAAATCAGTACTTTAAAAGAGAACGAATTGCAGGGACATGTTTCGTATTGGTAGTGAAAAGTTATAGCGAATATTGTTAGTAATTAGACCGACTATTTGCAATACATGTAGAATAGATGATGCATTTTCAAAAGCGTTCGGCCTCTAAAAAGTGTTTTCGAAAACGCTTTTTTTTTGTTGCAGAGATCTTCAATCGGAACTTACCAGCGAATGTATCTCTTCATGCAAGAAAGAAATCACTTCACGAAATCCGTAAGTGATTTTTAATTTCACGAGTGGTCCTGTATATAGACTAAGCTCAATCATCAGTTTTATATTTGTACAATATTGCTAATCTCTAAGAGCACAAAAAATATTTCAGCAAAAAAAAAGAAACACAATAAAGAAAAAACGAAAAATTTATCTAAATTGAGCATGTGAGTGATGCTCCTGTTAAGACGGCAGAGGGCGTGCAGATGGTGCAGGAGAATCCCAACTTCGCTTTTCTGATGGAGAGTGTGATGATGGAGTACTACAACCACCTGCAGCCCTGCTCGACGTTCAAAGTGGGACCCAACCTCAATGTCATCAACTATGGACTGGCCACACCTAGAACGTCGCCATACTTGTAATTTAATAAAATCATTTATGGATGGGTAAAACAGAGGCGAATCGAAATTAGCAAAGGCGTAAATGCACTTAAGTTTCGATCGACTCGACTTTATGTTTCGACTTTGTGCTCGACTTTATGTTTCGACCGACTCGACCTAATATTTATTTGGCATGATTTTGACTATATGTCAAAGTCAAACTCCAAGACGCATTCGAACCACCTCGGCCGAAACACAAATATTAAGTCTCAACTCGGGAAGACGCATAGTTATAATCTAACTAGCAGTAATTTGGAAAGTAAAAAAAAACTTCTTTTTAAAAATGTGATATCTTAAAAAGCAGATTTTTTTGAAATGGCGGGAAGCTGTTAGACAGAACCCACTATAGGTTACGACGTGCACTCAACAAATTTAATTGTGCTGCAGTCTTTTGATATAATGAGCACTGCACTAGCATTAGTAGTCTCATACATTGAAACGCTGAATTTTAACGCAAATCAGACGCAGGCAATTCTGAGCCATCTATCTCCATTGATCCAAACTTAATTAGTTTTTGCAGTATTAGATCATTGCTAAGTAAGAGTTACCAAGGATTCTGCGTAAAATCGAAGAAAAAAATGGGATTCCTTTTTGTTTAAAAAAACACGGTGATATTTGTTTTCGCTTCTCTGAGATCTGAAAAAGAATCTCATTATTACAATTCATGCTATAAAAAGTTGGTGCAGAGGCAATGTGAGGGTAGGTTGAAAGCAATAGGTAGATGTTGCTGCGCATCTGGTTAGAAGCATATGTTTGCACAAACATTTTTGCCGTATTTTTTTTTTGAATTTGTAATGATCAGTAAAAACCGAAGGGTGAAAATAGTACTGGGGCAGTATTGAATCATTACTGATATGATACCACAGTTCTGTTTTCAGTTTTGTCTTTGAAACGAGCTAAATTGGCGCTGACCCAGAACTGGTACTTTACTACTGTTTTTCTTTTGTTGCAATATTGAAACTGAAATCAATTTCACTCCCCATTGAACCGGCTTACCAATAATTTTTCTTAAAATTTGCATAAGTGTGAAAAAGTGTCTTGTTTTAGTCTTTTTTAGTGTCGACGAACAAAATCAAGACATTTGTTCAGAGCTTGTGTTTTTTCTTAATCAGGTAAAATGGAAGAGTTTTGATGCTCAAAATTTTTGTTCCAACCATTTGAAAATGGGAAGGAACTTTATTTTCGGGTGTGTTTTCTTTTTTTTTCTAGCAAAATCAGCTACCACAAATAATCATCGGAGAAAGCAACTGAGTGATACATATTTTAAAATTCCAGTCTCAGTCTTGATTTGAACAACATTAAAAAACTTTCAAAAACTTTCCCATTGTCGAGAAAAACCGGTTTGAAACTTGTGATTCTTCGTCTCATTTTGAGTGAGCAGTGGATTACAATAGTTTATTTTATAAGCTTAAAATCTTACCATTGCTTAAATTAGGCGGTCAAAACTAGGCGGTCAAAATAACGCAACAAATTTTCTGCAACATAGAAAACACACCCTTTATAGTCGGATGTGCTTTCTTTTTTTTCTAGCAAAATTAACTACCACAAATAATCATCGGAGAAAACAACTGAGTGATACACATTTTAAAATTCCAGTCTCAGTCTTGATTTGAACAACATTAAAAAACTTTCAAAAACTTTCCCATTGTCGAGAAAAACCGGTTTGAAACTTGTGATTCTTCGTCTCATTTTGAGTGAGCAGTGGATTACAATAGTTTATTTTATAAGCTTAAAATCTTACCATTGCTTAAATTAGGCGGTCAAAACTAGGCGGTCAAAATAACGCAACAAATTTTCTGCAACATAGAAAACACACCCTTTATAGTCGGATGTGCTTTCTTTTTTTTCTAGCAAAATCAACTACCACAAATAATCATCGGAGAAAACAACTGAGTGATACACATTTTAAAATTCCAGTCTCAGTCTTGATTTGAACAACATTAAAAAACTTTCAAAAACTTTCCCATTGTCGAGAAAAACCGGTTTGAAACTTGTGATTCTTCGTCTCATTTTGAGTGAGCAGTGGATTACAATAGTTTATTTTATAAGCTTAAAATCTTACCATTGCTTAAATTAGGCGGTCAAAACTAGGCGGTCAAAATAACGCAACAAATTTTCTGCAACATAGAAAACACACCCTTTATAGTCGGATGTGCTTTCTTTTTTTTCTAGCAAAATCAACTACCACAAATAATCATCGGAGAAAACAACTGAGTGATACACATTTTAAAATTCCAGTCTCAGTCTTGATTTGAACAACATTAAAAAACTTTCAAAAACTTTCCCATTGTCGAGAAAAACCGGTTTGAAACTTGTGATTCTTCGTCTCATTTTGAGTGAGCAGTGGATTACAATAGTTTATTTTATAAGCTTAAAAGCTTACCATTGCTTAAATTAGGCGGTCAAAACTAGGCGGTCAAAATAACGCAACAAATTTTCTGCAACATAGAAAACACACCCTTTATAGTCGGATGTGCTTTCTTTTTTTTCTAGCAAAATCAACTACCACAAATAATCATCGGAGAAAACAACTGAGTGATACACATTTTAAAATTCCAGTCTCAGTCTTGATTTGAACAACATTAAAAAACTTTCAAAAACTTTCCCATTGTCGAGAAAAACCGGTTTGAAACTTGTGATTCTTCGTCTCATTTTGAGTGAGCAGTGGATTACAATAGTTTATTTTATAAGCTTAAAATCTTACCATTGCTTAAATTAGGCGGTCAAAACTAGGCGGTCAAAATAACGCAACAAATTTTCTGCAACATAGAAAACACACCCTTTATAGTCGGATGTGCTTTCTTTTTTTTCTAGCAAAATCAACTACCACAAATAATCATCGGAGAAAACAACTGAGTGATACACATTTTAAAATTCCAGTCTCAGTCTTGATTTGAACAACATTAAAAAACTTTCAAAAACTTTCCCATTGTCGAGAAAAACCGGTTTGAAACTTGTGATTCTTCGTCTCATTTTGAGTGAGCAGTGGATTACAATAGTTTATTTTATAAGCTTAAAATCTTACCATTGCTTAAATTAGGCGGTCAAAACTAGGCGGTCAAAATAACGCAACAAATTTTCTGCAACATAGAAAACACACCCTTTATAGTCGGATGTGCTTTCTTTTTTTTCTAGCAAAATCAACTACCACAAATAATCATCGGAGAAAACAACTGAGTGATACACATTTTAAAATTCCAGTCTCAGTCTTGATTTGAACAACATTAAAAAACTTTCAAAAACTTTCCCATTGTCGAGAAAAACCGGTTTGAAACTTGTGATTCTTCGTCTCATTTTGAGTGAGCAGTGGATTACAATAGTTTATTTTATAAGCTTAAAAGCTTACCATTGCTTATATTAGGCGGTCAAAAATTGGTTTTTCTCGACTAAAGTTAGTTTTTTTTTATTGTTTTAGCGCTTTTTTGAGTATCTTAGCACTTTCCTATTCCTAGCCGAAAATACTCGACTTTCCTATTCTATAAAACCCTGCATATAATCTCTAGATAACCAGCATACACTCAGTATATAATCTTTATGAAGTGCAAAATTCGTATAATTTGTAGATAATCTGTATAAAACCTGTAGAGAACCTATATATAACCAGTAGAGAATCTGTAGAAAATTTATTTTAAATTCACTTGAAAGTGATTATATTGTTCAAAAACTATACGATTGATAACGATTTCACTTTTAATAATCCTTGGTTTAAATTTGAGATTTTTTCTACAAAGTTTGGCAAAAAGATGAAACCAGAAAGTTATTTATCAGTGTTATACTGATACTGTGCTGAATGTTTTACTCCCGCGGTAAGAAAGTACTTTTGTGCAAAGTATGTTCAAATTCCTTCTATAAGATGAACCTTTTTAGCGAAAATAGGCAAAAAAAAACATAGCCAATAAATTTTAAAAATTAGCTTAGAACAATTAGTTTTTAGTGCAAGATATTCCTACGTTAATTAATTCAATAAATTTTTTCAAGACTAAACACCAGCACAAAAAGTTATTTGAAAAATGTAAATTATAATAGCCTTTCATTATACTTATTTCATCTGATGGTTGAGCATGCAGAAAAAACCAGTTTATCATCTGTATAAAATATGTATGTAGTCTGTACAAAATCTGCATATAATCTTTATAAAATCTGAATGACAATGTAAAAAATCTATAAATAAATTAGATAATCTGCATATAACCTGTAAACGATCTTTTTTGTGTGTGCAAGAAATTTGATAGCGAAACAAAAGTTTCAGAGTGTTTTGGCAAGGAAAATATAATGAAGACAAACAGTATAAAATTTTTGCAAGACAAAATGCCTTGGAGTCGTTTATTAAGTATTTATATGTATAACTTATCGAAGTTAAACTATAACAAGACTACTCGTATCAGGGCAAAGCCCTGAATGTTCCGACTGCCTTTTAACGTATATGGAGCAGAAATAACATATAAAAATTAACTGTAATAAAAAAAAAATTTCTAAAATTTGAAATTTTTAATGCAAATCATCCCCCCACACTCCATATAAAGTAAAAAGTGATAAATTTCGCTCCTAGTAGCAAATCAATTATACAAGTAAGCTTCCTTCAATTTGGAACGATTTCTAAGACGGATTAAATCTCCGCTTACGCGTTAACAGCGGGAAATATATCGCGCAATAATTGTCCCAAACTGGCCAAAATGGTAATCTTTAAACCGCCATAAATTTACCAAAAAAGATCACAGTTAAGATTTCTTTTCAAATTTAATCTCAGGATAACAATATCTTTCGAATGATATTTTAAAAATCCCGTCAAAAATGGCTAGTTAAAAAGTCGAAATTTGTCTGAAGAAAAAAAAACCCACCCCGAGCACAAATATTCCGTTACTTTCGTATCGAAAGTCGGAACACTAAGAAAATAATTAGTTTCAATAGTTTAGTTTAGGTAAAATAGCAGCACTAAATTAATGAAAGCATACATCAAAACTTCCATTTGCACATATTAGCTGATAGGCGAGAATTCTGAGAAAATCAGTGTATAATTAGATATTAATCTGTATATAAACTGAATATATTCTGCACTTATTCTTTAATAGTCTGTGTATAATCAGCAAATCGTTCCGTTTTTAATTAGTTTAGAAAATGTATACAAGACTGCTCGTATCAGGGCGAAGCCCTGAAAGTTCCGACTGCCTTTGAACGTTTATGGAGCAGAAAGTCGAAAGGTAAAAAGTCGAAATTTGTCTGAAGAAAAAAAAACCCACCCCGAGCACAAATATTCCGTTACTTTCGTATCGAAAGTCGGAACAAAAACAGTAAACAACAGATCTGAAATCTGTATATTTTCCTTCAGATAATCAATTTTTACCATTTTTGTCTGTGCGGTTGAAAATCGATTCCCAGTCTAAATACCTAGAAAAAGGCTTTGATGAAAAACAAAACAAAAAAATGCTTCAAAAAATTTCGATGAAGTAAAAACTGCAACGTTGAATTTGGTCAACTACTTGCTTAGATGTTTTTCTAAGTTTTATGTTTAAAGTATTTGCAATTTTGTTACCACAGGAGCATCCTGACAATTGCCATTTTGGAGCTGCAAGAGAAGAATGAGATCTACATGTTGAAGGCAAAGTGGTGGTACAGAAACAGTCCCTGCTCGACCATCACTGGAGCACAGCCGGTATTATCAATGCTGCATAATTTCTTCATCAGTAGCGTGCAATGATAAAATACGACGATGACTTGGTAGCTCGCGATGGTAAAATTAACATAAAATTTTCATCACTCGATGGTCTGAATAAAAGGTTGGCAGAGCTTTTCTCTGAAGAGTTCAAAAGCTTCGAAACATTCAGCTATGTTGTTCTTGTCTGAACCCCAAGCATCTGATTTAATGTTGATTCTTCTTTCAAACCGCTATTCCCAATACGGTATATAGTAACGAATTTCATCCTCTTTCAAGGAGAATTTAAGCTTTACTAATTTTGCACCGATTAACGAACTTCCCGAATCTTGTTAACAATCCCCCTTGTGGTACCTAGTAAAGAATTGTCACTACCTTTAACGAACGGCGCTAGTCTACTTGTTTGATACCTAAACAAAACTAGTTTGCAGGATTGGTTCCCAATTAAATTTGTGTCACAAATGCAGTTGACCAAAATTTTGGAGCATCTGGCAGTTCTAATAGATTTAATCTAATAAATAAACAAAACTCAATAGTTAAGTAATAATTCTAATAATTAAGCAAAAATCAATCTGCCGTAAGAACAAACACCAGGATCAAGCAAAACTTCTATAGCAGGGCCGTGAAAAAAGCTTCAAGAAATAAGTGAGCCAGAGAGACTAGAGGAGAGAGGTTTATAAGATGAGCAACAACTGCGCGAAAAGCGACAAAAAGGCGGATACAAATGTTCCAATCGAACAATTCCAAGCTTCCCCGATGACTGTGACCTCAAAGGAAACAGGATCAGGGGAGGCCTGAATCAGTCAACCAAAAGAGCGAAACCCAATACGGCTATGACCAAAATCAACGGAGGGGACGAAATTACATAAAGAAACCATAATGAAGATGTCAGAGAAGACAAAATCAACAGCGCAAGTCGCAAGGAGAAAGAGAACTGCACTAACAGCACAAGAACAAAGAGGGAAGAATGACAACAAAAAACGGAAATGCCTCAACAATCGGAAAGGCAAACGAGAGAGTTCAACCCCAACGAAGTCAAAGAACTTAGGAAAAGTCGATAGGTCAATTAAACCGGAAAAAAATCTTAAACGCCTTCTTACTCCAGGTCATCTCAATAAAATAGTGGGAGGATTTAGCAGACAAGTGTTAACCAGACGGGCTCAGAAAATAGCGGAAAAAATCAAAAGGAAGCATCAACCTTGAGGAAAAAGGGACGATAAATTGTTCCACCACTATGGTCCTCAGGTAATTCAAGTCAGTAGGACACAGGCATCAGAGGAAGCTCGAGACATTGAAACGCAAAGATTCAGCATGTTCTGGTGACCCAATAACACACTCGATGAAACATATATCAACCGGGGAAGTATTTGGGGTAAACCTTGAGAAAGCTGCACTTGCAGCTTACCGAGAGAACATAGTAAGCTTCTGGAAACACGTCTTGAACTTTTTCACTGGACTTCTTGGACTTCTTCTTGGGCTTCTTCACTTGAAACACGTCTTGGAATTCTTAAGCGATCAAGAGACTCCATGATACCCGAGTTGGAGAGGTCAACTGGAGGGGGAATGAAACAATTATGAATCAGAGAAAATTTTGCAATTGAACTGAATAACTCCTGTTGTTAATATCCTGCTGTTATACTTTTAAAAAATTTCCTGTAAAACGGATAATGTAATGCTGCTCTAGCAGTAATCTTGGTTAATAATGCTATGTAAGAATGTATCACGTTATACCAAGGTCACTGATTATCATATTATATATGCAGCTGCATTATAAAGTATGCAATTTGCTACAGCTATGACTCAGCTGAGAACAGAGAAAAAGTTTCAGTTGGTAACTGAATCATTACTAGACAATAATTAATTCACACCTAAGAAAACTCCTCAGGTTATCACATATCCGATCTCAGGGACCGACCTAGGATTTTCTCGAGGGGGGGGGGGGGGATTTTCAATATAATTTCGAAAACGTTGTCAACCTTTTTTAAAAACGACCAAAATATTTTCTGAGTTCTGCCAAAGCACTAAAAGAGCACTAGGTCGAGTTTTTTAGCGCCGCAGCCAAAATTTTGGAAAACATGCCAAAAAACGCGTTTTGGGCACTTTTTGGAAAATTTTGAGAAAAAATCTTGTTTTTTTGGCGCGCGCTTCCCTCTCAAACTTAGTGTAATTTGGCGCCGAAGCCACCTTTCGAAAAATTTTAGGGTCGGTCAGCCAAAAAGGGATATCTCAAAACAGTACAAAGGGGGACCCTTTGGGTCGGGAGGGGGTCGAAACGAATCCCTGAAAAAGAAAGCGTCCGCCCCAAAAATTTGAAATTCTTAAATTCGCCCCTGTTCGATCTTCATAATCTGTAACAGTTGATTTAAAATGGATAACAATGCTACTTTCTACAGCAAAAAAAAATGAATTGGTTACATCCGATTGTCATGGGTTTTTTTGTTACATAATTACAAAAATTTTTTTACAGTGTAAATCCATTAGAATGGATTATAATGCGGGTTAGAATATTTTTCAGATAAGCCTTAAATATCATAATACACTATTATAATAATTAGAACATCTTTAAATTGAGACTAACGTGTGAACATCTATAAATTGCTTGTATATTAGTCTTTTAAGAAAATGCAGTATTTTTCTGCATTACTCACATGGACTTTCGAATCTCCCGTAAAAAAAAGATAAGTCGCTTTCCCAATTGGATGGCTAAAATAGTACCTAAGGGGACCCTTTGAAGGACCACGGAGTCAAGTTGCCAGTGAAATGCCCGACTCGCCCCTCTAAAACTGAAACCCTCTTGGGAGATATGTCCAACTTTATGATGCAATTTACCTTAGGCTTTTATCTTATCTATTGGCAAAGTTTTCAGGCTTTTCTGCATTACTCACGGACTGTACGTTAATTTCGTAATTTCCTGTAAAATATATTTTAAACCTCCAATCCAATGGACCAATCCCTCGTTCCGAATAACCAACATCCCTCCTCTCACACGTCACACACAATTATCCCCCTCCCCCAAACTTACAGGGTCGTCATTTTGAGAAGGAGGGGAGTTAAGTTTGGAAGTAAAAGGGAGTAAGTCGGGTTTGGTAGGGGGGGCGTGTTATGTTCGTAAGTATGAAGGAGGCGGTAAGTGCTTTGGTTAAGTATTGGGGTCAGCTCAGTATGGGTAGCAATTGTTGTAGTTTAGCGGCGTATGGATTGTGATAAAAATGTGAGGGGAGAACTTAGTAGGTTTAGCAATCGAAAAAAAGATCCTGCAAATTTCGAAAACAAACCTTGGATTTGAAACCCTCGTAATGGGTTTTAAATGATATAATCGATATAATTTTTAAAAATCTATTATAATGAAATTGAAATCCTAAAAACTCAAGTGCTAAAACTGTTATTATAATCTCAATAGAATTACTTTATCTATGCATTCAATTGCACTCGATTATATCTCGTCTGCGGGTATTCTCGATAATTTTTAGTTGTGGCCAAAGTCTGAAAAAAATATTCTTCGGGTGCAATAGTCTCGAGCAATGTCGCAATGTAGGCTAAATTTTGGTCCAAAATAACCTGAAAATTACTACCGGTAACTTGAAAATTACACTCGGATTTAGTTTTTAGAACGAAAAAATGAAAAAAAAAACAATGAAAAATTTCATGAGAAACAAAAACTTTTTAAAGAAAACACGCATTGCTTGGTCGTATAGCAAACAAAATCAAAATCGAATCTCATAAATTATCCAAAAAATTTAAGACTTGTTGCAAAGAAAAAATGAAATGATAGCAAACGTCACACCAGTCAAGGACTTTTTTGGTATGGTTGCCCCGGTGGCGGTTCATTTTTCCGGGGATTTCGGGGTCAAGTAACGGGTTAATTGCCCCCGAATATAGAAGAAAAATATTCTCTCAGTGAGAGGTTATCTGGCAAAAATGAAGTCCCTTTGCAAGCTCTCACCATTTTAACCTATCGCCCAATTTAGTATGCAATTTCAGGCTACTTCGGCTTCAGAAGCAGCTGCCTTGAGACTGAACAGGGTGGGGGGCATCTTCTACCTGTTAGTGGGGACCCTCATTGTCGGCATATTGGTCGCATTGGTCGAAATTCTTTACGTGTCCCTATGTCAAGCTTACTATTTTAAGGTAACATCTAGTTCCTCGAATTCTTCCTTATTTTTCTTGCCAAGTTTTGGAAAAATTGCAGGAAAAATTAATCATAATATTTAGAATAAACCTTTTTATTTCGAAGTGAATTTTTTGCAGGCACCATTTATCACAATGATTAAAGCGAATGTCAGACTGGCTGTCATGTCAAAGTTCAATTTCCCCGGTATGAAACCGACACCTCTCCTTCACCTGCAGCCCCCTTCGCAAATCCCCCTCAACCAAGAGAAACCCTACCCTTACAGTCTGAGTGTGAACAGAAGGGCGATTGAGAACGACTTCAACTCTGGAGGGGATAGTTTTGACCTCACAGAAGGTAGCAAAGGGTCGGATACTTCTACTTTCAAAAGGAGGATCAAAGTAAGTATTACGGGAGTAAACCAAACACTAATATCCTCATTTCTAAAGCGCTTTAGTGGGGGTGGGGTTAGTAATTTGGTTCCAAGTTGGATTTTTCATCACATAGAAAACAGTGGTCAACACCACTAAAGATTAAGCAATTAAGACCATCTGAACAGCCCCCCTCCAAAAAACTGATCTAGGGGGGAGATTGTTTACATGGTTGTTATTTCATGACTTGTCTTTTGTTTGTTAGACGGGGGAGGTAGTTCACGTAGTCGACAAGGGAGGTGGATAATTGTTTACAGGAGCCAGCAAATATAATGTAAAAATATATTTAAGTGAAAACGAAGTAGCAAATCTTAGTTTTCAGCCGATTAAATGAACAGATTTTTTTTGCGTTTTGACGTTTTCTCTGCTTTGAATTGAAATTAATGGCTAAAACATTAAGATCAAATCTTAGGAACACTTGCGGCGAGCCTTGTTTGAATGACCGAAGAACGCATTGATGAGAACAAATGTTTAGCTGTGGTGCAGTGTCAATTCTGCGCACATTGTTACGTCATACTTATTCTAGTCAGTTGTTTCACAATATGACCTTCTTGAATAAGTTTCCGTATTTCCTCTCTGACCTTCACCTGAATATGAGCTGGGACCTGTCTGCCTTTCTCTTGAATTGGGATAAGCTGCGATTTGAATGTGGAGAATAGTTGATGGTTCTTCGCTCTGCCGATCCGAGAAAAAACATGACTAAACTTCTTTTTGTACTGCGATATCCAGAATTGAGACGTTTCACTCGATTCCGATTGGGAAATTACGCCCACCAGTGGGATAGGCGGTCTTACTTGCGTCAGCGGAAGCACCAACTGAGAGTGCAGATCCAATTCCAGCAGACAAAGAGTCCGGTTCTCCGAAATGAGGAATTTTGCTGACTTCACGTTCCAGCCCAAAGATGATACGTTCACTATCAGAGTGCCAAACAGGTGGTTACGTTTCGGGTTATAGTTGACGTACACCATATCTATCGGACATTCCTTCTCATCTAACACAACCGCTGAAGGCACTGATTTCGCGATATACTCCGCTGTTCGTTTATTCACAAAAAAGGCAGGACCACCCGTATCTACAGTGCCTTTAAAAAAGTTTGATTTCACCCAAGGGTGATTTGGATAGAGCGTAATTTACCTGCAGGTGCATTGACTACTTCCAAAATTTTCACAGTGGGAGACAATTTTCCAAAATGTCTGGCTGGGAGACCCCGTCGACAGCAAGTACTGCAAACTCTGATTTGCTATCAGAAGTAATGAAGTTGCAGCCCTCCTCAGTAGTTTCGTCTGATTCCCCGTCCATATTGGCAACGCTTTCAGAGTTGCAACATTTCGCAAAGAGCCCCTTTTTACTGCAATTGCTACACGTTACGTTCCTTGCCTGACATATTTGCTTACGGTTGGCAGTGAATTTGATTCCGCAGAAATTGCAAGGCTAAGCGTCTTTGGAATTGTTACCCCTTTCGACCGACTAAAGTTTGACTGAGCTCGATTGATTCTTCCGACAATTTCCGACACCGAGTAGGTAGGTGCTTGCTTAATCCGAAAGTTTTGAGCAGAACGAGGGCCCTGATGGGACAGGCTGCCCGCCACTGACGAAGATCCCAGTTGTTTTTGTAAACAGGTGGCTGTCTGGGCCCCCTTCTCCTGTAGTAAAGCAGACTTCAGAGTTTCTTCTGGAGTGTTGCCGGGACGAAAACATAATTCTCGTGGAATGTCTTTATAGCGCATTTTGGCAATTAAAATAGCCCTCACTACTTCTTTTTCTTGATCTACTGACCAGCCACACAGTGCTGCCTGACCCGTAAGACGCAAGTAGAAGGCTTCCAAACTCTCACAATCAGCGTGGACTGCGATGTATATTTGTAGACGTTCGATGATATAGTTCTTCTCCTTCTTGAATAAAAGAACACAATTATCATGAAACTCTTTGAACGTGATGGCATTAAGGTCTGCGTGTGGATAAATTTGAAGAAAACGTTTCCTGCCTTCGGAACCCAGAGGAAAGAAAAGTATATATTTCATGCGTTGATCTGCCACATTAAAGAAAACACCAGGTACGATTCTGGTGCCTTTCGCCCTTCGTTCTTTATTAGTTTCATCGACTCTTCGAACAGCTGCCTCGTCTCTTGCAATTCGGTTGGCCGTCGCAGTCGCATCCTCACTAAACCCGACAGCTTCTGGCTTTGGGATCGGATCGTCGTGAACTACTGTTCACTTTGGGATCGGATCGTACGTGATGGCAAGATTGAATTGTCCTATCCATGAATCCCAGCTGCTGGGCGGGTCGGACGTTGGCTAGTGCCACAATACTGGCACTCCTAATAGGTTCGTCCGAGAAGACCTCGAGATTGGAACTGCTGGCTGCGCCATGTTGTATCTCAGAATATTCAGATAAAACTAATACCAAGACTCAATTCATCTTGTGTATATAAATATGTAAATAAGCAAGTATATAAATAATGTCATGACAAATAAATTATATCGACTTAAATCTTACATAAGCTGACAAGAGATTGAGAAGAGATTTCTATAAAAACTTAACCACGGTTTGACAAGTCGATTGACAAGTATGACTTAACAATGGGCACAGAATTGACACTGCACCACATTAGCTAGATCCTTTCAAATAGATGCATATGATAGGTGCATCTATTTGAAAGGATCTAGCTAAACATTTGTTTTCATCAATGTGTTCTTTGTTCACTCAAACGAAACTCGACGCAAGTGTTCCTAAGATTTGAACTTAGGACTTTAGTTAGAACCTCAAAAACCTTCTCTTGAATAAAAACACATAAAAATAGCTGGAATTGCAGGCTAAAGTTGCAGGAATTGCAGGCTACGAAATTTCTTGAACCTTTGTGCTAAATGTCTACATCGTGAGTTAGTTCTTGCTTCATGCCAGTATTTCTTAAGTTTTTCTAAATAATTCTTCTTTGAGGATCTAGCTGACACACTAAGCTTTTCAACGATTTTTTTTTGAGTAAAAACTCAAACTATTAGCGTTGTTCACGATGATTTTTTGATGCCTAAAACAAGTGTCTGACAAAATTTAATTGAATGACTGAAAAACGTTTTAAAAACAAGTCTTTTGATCTATTTTTGATCGAACTATATTTTGAGTAGTTTAATCTTTTATACGTCAAAAATTCAGCCATTGTTTTCAAGTAGTTACAAACAAAATTTCGAAAATACACTTTTTTTCATTACATTTCATCGGTTGAAAAGTAAAAGTTAAGCTTTCTTGGTGCCGCGGTTGTCAATATTTTGGTGAACAATCTTTTCTGACGAAAACTGATTGATTTTTGCTTGCGAAAAGCTACAAAATTTGCAGGTTTTCTCGTAGCCATCGCAAATTTTTTGACTTTTTTCAGACTATTTTTGATTTTGCATCAGCCAAGCAGCCAAACATTTACTTGAACTTTAGTTGCCTTTTAAAGCATTTAAAATCAGGTAACAAATTCCACAAGTTGATCAAGGGAGGTTATCTTGCCTGATCTTGCAATATAACTTCTTTTGATCGACTAGGGTCAAAAATGACTGCTAAGAAGATCAAAGCAGTATAAATTTTGCTATATGTTTTCTCAGACCGCTGCTAAAATGAACTTCGAGACAACTCGCAACAAAAGACAACTCGTACGAAAGCAAATAATTTAATTTAGCAGACGTGAAACGCGCAAAATGCGACAACCCACAATAAAATTTTTAATTATCCTAATTTTTGCCTGAAATGAGGTCCATGTTTCATGTATTCAATTCAAAGCTATTACTGCGGAGAGATCTTGTGTAGATTTTTTATAAAAATTGGTTTTGAAACTTCGATATAAGTAATTAGAGAAGCGCACAAACTGAAACTTTTTCCGGGTCGATGTGCTCATTATTTGTGCTCAACCAAAAAAGAAAAGTCTAGACAAGGGTTTGGGTCGAGCACAAAGTCCCGTGAGCAAATCAAAACTCGGTCGAGCAGGGGTGGCCACATATTGCGAGCACGGCCGAAACCAGTGGCGTGCCGAGGGGGGGGGCGACTGCCCTTCTTCCCTCAATTTTGGTTGCCAAATTTTTCCAAAGTGTTCCCCATTTGGTATAACTTTATGACATCCATTATATGCCAAAAACCTCAAAATTGTTCTAAAGGCGTCTTCGGCCCCAATATGACTATATTTGAGGGGGGAGCGCGCGCCGAAAAAAGCCTTTTTTCGGTCAAAATTTTTCGAAAAGTGCCTAAAAACGCTGCCTTTTTGGCCTGTTTTTTGACAAACTGGTCGAAACTTACCAAATTTTGATCGAGCACCGTTGAAACATACCTCGAGCACGGTCAAAATATACTCCAAAAACGGTTGAAATATAGCAAATTTTTTTCAAAAATTTTTCTGTTACTAACCTTTTTGACTCAAATTGAAAACTGGGTTGACAAACAGATGCTATTTTAGAACTTCTTAAATAAAAATCTTTCAACTTCCTGCACAATAAGGTTATAAAAATTCTACAAGATGGGAACTTTTTTTAGTAAGAAAGTTGTACAATAATTTTTTGCTCGTTTTTTTAAAGGTTTCATCAGAAAATTTTTACTCGCACAAATTGAAAAAAAAGCGAAATTTGTTCGATTTTTTTTGGAATTTTGGTAAAATGTTCCTAGCTTAAAGCTCTTCTTATAAGAGAATTGTAAGATCAGTACGAGTCCAAACTGTGCACTAGATAGGCGCTCATTTTGATGTCTATATCTTCCTGGATTCCAGAGACAAATCTTTAAACATGTTCCAAAACGTAAGTGGATTCAATTTGCAAAATCTGTAACGTAACTGTAGCGTATATTTTGTCGGCTCTTTTGTTATGTCGTTGATTCCGCAACAAGCGAATACAGCTAGTTGTTTTCGAGTCCGCAACTGTAAGTGGATTCTGCAAAATGGCAAATATAAATGGAATCCGCAAATGTAACGCAAAAATTGTAAGCGGAATTCCCAAAGGTCAGCGAAACTTGTTTATTACTGATTTTTCTATATGAAAAATTGAACGCTAGAGCTGGAAATTTTATCTTTAGCAATGAAGAATTTAAAATCAAGGAATTACCGATTGTCATCGCAATTCACATCAAATCTTAAAATATTGGTGAACTACATCGAATGAAACAACCCTTGAGTGTTTAGGATACATATCCCAGCTAGCAACGTTTGGGACCATAATTTTGGAAACACAACACCGAATAAAGTCATTGTTTGGGGTTAATGTGTTGCAAGTGTTTGTAAACAAGACGCACATCATATAAGTACATGTTTATTTATAAGTACATGTTTGCTGCATTCCATAAACTGTTCCGAATTCCGCGTTTTCAATTATAACTTGCGCGCTTCAGTGTTTTAGGTATATGCTTGTAGAAGCGAGAACATCAAAGAAGATAAGAAAAATAGCAATTTATCGGAATCCGCGACAAATCTGATTTTGACATGTTGCGGAATCCGCTTACATAACGGAGAATACACAGTTTTGCCTCGTAATGATAGGAAAGTTTTCTTAGAGATCTAAAAAGAAGTTCTGTGACCGGGGAATTTTTTGTAGGATGATTAACCAGGATGAACCATCAATAAGATGAAAAAAATAGCTCAAAAACTGCGCACTTCTGCAAAGCATTCAAATTGCAACTAGCCCAATATTTTCATTCTGATAAAAAATCATGGTATATTAGCCAAAAAAGATAATTTATTACGTTTAAGTTTGGATAACTAATGATAATTGAAAGTCGAAACATACCTGAAATCGGTCGAGACCATCAAAAAATATCTTCTCGTTTCGAACATTGTTTTCGGTCGAGCATGGTCAAAACATATCCTGCTTGGATCGAACGCGGTCGAGACATCTCGACATTCGGTCGAGACGGTCGAACATACCGAATATCGGTTAAAAGAAAAAAGATTAAAACAACTTGAAGATGATAACCCAAAACAACTTTTAAATCACTAAGTAATACACGTAGCATTTCTTTGTGGTAGACAGTGACAAGTGAAGCATGGACTTTTTAAAAAAACTGCCGACGCGTTTTTATCAAAATCACAGCTCAATGAATGCTCTATTTTCAGCCAATTTTGACAAAAAATGAAGATAGGGCCAGTAGCCTAGAAAAAATTCGACAAAATTCCATCCCCTTTGAGAAAATCCTAAATTCACCACTACATTGGGCAAAGCTCGTTAAAACCCTCTTGTTTTGTGAGTTTTATCCAATTGTGAGCTCTCTTGGTGTAGTTCTGGCAACCATATTGATGTTTTTTTTCCAAAAAAGTAGCTAGATGGCAGTTTGATTGCGATTCGAGTCAAGCTGAACAACCAACCACGGCCTTCTTCTCTTAATTCTTGCTTTCTTGCAGTTAGTTCACGTTTTCCTAATTTAAACTTCGAATAAATAACATCAAATGTGAAAACGCTTTACTTCAAACAATTTTGGACTATTTTATTGGCTTTAATAACTTACCGCCTGGTTGTTTCACATATCAGAAGTTATAGGAGAAAATAATATTTTCATTTTAGTTTGATACAAGTTGTCTGTTGTTGCGAGTTTTTTTAAGCTGTGAGTTCCATTTTGTTGAGGAATTGCTACAACAAAGCTAAGGAATTGAAGTGACATCCACGAAATTTGTGAGTCGTAACCAAAATGACTAGTTTGCTCAAAACTATTGACTAATTTTCAGAATCGGAAAACAAAAATTTTATCATGGCATGCTTATTGCTAAATATCATGCAAAATAATTGCAAAAAATTATTTGCATGATTTTCTTAATTTCTTTGTTCAGTTTCACGATTTTTCTTTCAGGGTGTTTCACTGAGTGGGAAGGGCGATGGAGCGGGTAAAAGTCACACCGATGTATAGATATAAACTGTAATACTCAGTAGTCGAACTGAAATTTGTTATTTATATTTAACCCTATAATTGAACAACTTACACAGATTTTTAGCAATATTGAAATCGGTTTTACTTTTTCTTAAATTCTTGTACCATAATATCATTATCATTTTGGCTTAAAGAAATTTCATTCATCACTCGATAGTGTTTACTGATTTCTTCGAATTCAAGATGATTGGAAAAACTTCTCATCGCCAGAAAATAAACCTCTCGATATTGCCATTCGTTTCTGCTTGTACTTCCAGGAACCATCAGGATTTTTTAGTTGCTGAAGTTGGCACAAAATTTCTCTTGCTTTTTGTTCCGATTACTTTCGAAAAAAGTGACGGAATATTTGGGCTCGGGGTGAATTTTTTCCAGATCAATTTTGACTTTTTAACTATCCCTTTATGGCGGAATTCTTGTGGCATCTGAAACTTTTTGTTGTCATGAACTTATAAATAATGAAATATTTTACTTGAAATTATTTTTTTTAGTAAAGATTGCCAATGTAGCCACATAAGGACATTTAACGATCACTATATTTTGTGTTAATAACGTGTAGGTGGTGAATTAATCCGGATTAGAAACCGTTCCAATTTTATTGAGTTAATCTTTTGTTTATTCTAAGTCAAAAAAAGTGTTTTTTTTTTAAAATTCATTTCCAATTTTATTGAAAAATTTCGGCTTTTTTTTAAATTTAAAAGTATCCATAAACTTTCAAGGGCATTCGGAACCTTCAGGGCGTCGCACTGATACGAGCAGTCTTCAGGGGTCGGAAAGCCAATTGGGAGATAAAATGTCAATAGCTTGAAACTTCTGTCAACTAGTATTTGAACGAATTTTGAGCTCAAATACACATTTTCCAAAAAAAATTTGCATGCAAAATTTAAATTTTTTGTGTGCATAAGTCTGGGATAGTCAAAATTTGGATTTTGTCCGTTTCTCTGCAAAAGTTTGTTCAAAAAGGCTCAAACATCCTAGTTATTTAATTTAAGCTACAAGTCTGTCTTAATCTGACACCGCATGAGTTTTTGTTCTAAAAGGCTACGAGAAACTCATTTTTAGTTCAAGACTGCTTGTGATTCAATATCACTTCCTTCATTTTACAAAAATTACTGCAATTAATTGCAATTAATTGGTCATGTTTGTCATAAGTCAGTACTTGGAAAAAATG
Organism: Symsagittifera roscoffensis; assembly: GCF_963678635.1. NCBI lineage: Eukaryota > Metazoa > Xenacoelomorpha > Acoela > Convolutidae > Symsagittifera > Symsagittifera roscoffensis. The sequence continues at coordinate 10,762,597 of NC_087065.1, read as the reverse complement.
GAAAAATGGGGGTCAATTGATTGCCCGCGGTGCAACGCCTTGAAGGTGCAACGCCCTGAAGGTTCCGAATGCCCTTTAAAATTTATGGATACTTTTCTTGATCAAAATCTGATTCATTAAGAATTCAGTTTTTGAATATGATCATCTTTGAAAAATTTGCCAAAAATTAAAGGTTCGATTCTTTCAGTATATGACTTGTGCAAGTCAATTTTTTGACTATTCAAGTCGTTTCCAATGCAGTGTAAATGCAAGACGGTCAAAGATTTGGTGACTCTAGTTTTGAGTATACCATGGTTTGTGTCACTTGTGTATCAAATTTTTTGGTTTACGGAAAAATGCTAGTCATACAACTTCCATATGTAAAAATTACTAATCAAAGAACTTTCATGCATTTTTCCGTACTATTTTATGCAATTTTTTTAAAGCGAAAGCTCAGATATAATTTTTTTCCCAAAAATTATGAAGAAAAAAAGATCTCTGTTGTTCTGTTGGTGTTTTTATACGTCGTTTTTATAGTCGATATCAAACTATAAAAAAGTTCTACTGAAAGGGCGGTTTTGAGCACTGAAATGTTCTGGAGGCAAAAACAGCGCTCGTTCAAAAGTTTCTAAAATCTGTACAATACAATTATCCATCACTACGGTGCTAATTTAAATTGTAAGAACAAAACACATTAAACTAGAAATTGAATTCTGCTGAAATTCTAAAGCAATTTTTTTCTTCATCATTTTAAATCTACTTTCAAGCCAATTTGAGAAAAACGTGGCTTAAAGTTTTAGTTTAATGCGTTTTGTCCGTATAATTTATATCAGCACTGTGTTGATGGATAATTATGTACTAATCTTAGAAATTGTATTGATCGTAGAAATTTTTGAACGAGCTCTGTTTTTGTCTCCAGAACATTTCGTTGATCAAAAACGTCCCTTCAATAAAACTTTTGTGTAGTTTGAAAAACCTCGTTGTTCTCAATTCAAAAATATGCAGCTTTTTTTTAAATCTCCAATCGTATTATGATATTTATTGGGCATAATAATTCGGTAGCACGGTCAATTTTGAATAATTGACGCGCATCTTATTGTTACTACTTAGATAAAAGTGATCAATACGATGTGTAACGGCATCCAGTTTTAAGCGTTAATAATACATTATATCATGAGTTTATTATCACTCCTTGTAAAATTGAGAAAAAATTGATTTCAATCAAATTTTAATCGATTATAATCTCCTTTTTTTGAAATCAAGATATAATCAATTTAGAACATTTTAATCGAATATAATGGATTATTAACCATCTACTTTTCGATACAATTGTAACCGATATGAATCAATTTTTTTATCGAAAATTTTTTCCTTCGTTCTCGCATCTGAAATGCTTAAATTTAATGCTTTTTGCAGTAGTTTTCTTATGCGAGAAATGAAAACATTGTTTGAAAAATTTTCATCTCAGTTTAAAAAAATTATTTTTTTTTCATTTCTTTTCACAATTTCAGTGTTTTAACAACCAAAGTATCAGCTCTTTATCTTGGTTTCTCAATTTGCTTGGAATTTTTTTTTTCACCTGACCCGGAAAATTTTCAATTTCTAATGTTGGATTTCTTTAAAACTTTTGTTTCAAGGTATAATTTTGTCTACGGATAAACTAAAGTGAGACAAGGCATCTTAGTTTTTGTGAGTGTGTTTTGACCGAAAAATAATAACCCATATGATATAATTGAATCATATTTTGGTGTGACTAAATTTTGTCATAATAAGGGATTATAATTGCTAATCATTCATTATAATTGATTTAAAATGTTTTTGTATAAACTATAATCAGTCATAATTGATTATAAGAGATTATAACCTCTTGGAATTTATCACGATTATAATCGCTAATAAAACTTTTAACCACATACTTTTGTTAATTATAGTTAATTACTGTTGTCAAAAAACCAACGTAATATTCCGATATGATCAAATACTATTATTTAAATATCTAAATATATAACTTGGATGCTGGTAAGTACTAACTGCAAATCGTACTCTAATTAATTGATATCAACTGCTAGGGGAAGTCTCTTAAAACGTTGATTGTCTAGTTGAATCTTTTAACAAAGATCTTTAAGAAACGATTTGCCCAGCTCAATCACAAAACGCGCTTCAACTTCTTTCGTCTTTAAATTATTTTTAGACCCTTTAGTTGGTTAGCAAGAATTGATGAATAATAAGCTTGAAGAGCTAGGTAGTATTCGTATAGAGAAGTGAAATGATCGCTAGCTAGTTTTAATAAACGATAAGCAGAGGCTATCGAGTCTAGCCCTTAGAAATGAATTGTTTGAACAGAAGATTTTCAGACTGTTTCTTTTCAATACTGCGAAAAACTTTTTTTGCAGCTTGAATCATGGCCAAATACAATTTTCATTTGATTTCTTGCACATTTCCACGTTTTTCATATGTATTATATAACGTTTGTTATATCAAATACAAGTGGTGCCGGGAAAAAGCACGCAAAAAACAATTTTATGGCTATTTTCAACTCTCAGAACAAAAAGTGTCAAAGTTGCCTAAATTTTTAAAATGCAGGTGAACAAAAAATTGAAAATTTAAACAGCAAAAAGTACTTTAACAGCCAAAATAAAAGTACAATGCCTTAATTTCATGATTTATTTGGAAAAAATTTTTTTATCTACCGAGGAAACCTTTCAATTAATATGGAGGGTTCTCTATAAAACTTTTGTTTCAAGGTAAAACTTTGTTTTCAGATGAACCAAAGTGTGACAAGACATCTCATTTTTAGAGATTGTGTTATTGACAGAAAAATAAAAGCTCATATGATAAGAGATTATAGTCGGTTAGAATCGATTTTATTTGATAAAAAAATTTCTGTGAAAATTAAAAAATTTTGTACAAATATTTAGTTAGAAATATTTGTGAAAAGATTTTTCCAGTTCAATCTCAAATTTGGCTTCAACTTATTTCGTTTTCAAAATATTTTTGACCCTTTAGTTGGTTAGCGAGAGGCGCTGAATTATATATAAGCTTGAATAGTTAGGGAATAATCGATTAGAGAAGGTAAAATAATAGCTAGCAAATACTAATGAATCATAAATAGAGGCTATCGATTCCAGCCCTTAAAAACGCCTTGTTTGACTAGAAAAAATATTTTTGGGTTGTTTCTTTTCAGTACTGCGAGAACTTTTTGTTGCAGCATGAACCATGAACTATGGTTAAATATTTGAACCATGACCATTTGAATTCTCGCATGATTCCATTTCAACTTTGCCATATCTATCATAAAACGTTTGTTATATCAATTATACGAGCTGCCTGGAAAAAAGCGCCCAAATAACGATCCTTTACCTTCTTTCAATTCTCGGAACAAAACAGTGTCAAAGTTGCCTAAATTCTTAAGATGCAGGTAAGCACAAAAAATGAACAAGTATACAGAAAAAACTTTGCTATAAAACCAAAATCAGTTGGCATAGATCTTCTTCGGAACAAGTACAGATCCCATAAACCCACAGGCCATGAAAGCCATACACACTGAAGTAACTAAATGCTGTGACACCTTAGACAGCACTTGAATAAAGTATGGACCGATCGGAAGGGGCAAGCACATTAGGAACGAACATAGTCCAAAAAGACTGCTTCTGATATTAGTTGGCAGTAACCCCGACAAACTGAGCCACATTTTGATGTTGATACTGATACCCAAAATTTGAATGAGAGAGAAAATACCCAAGGCCATCCACGATGGAGGACAAAAATAAAGAACAGCGGTTAATATGATACAGAAAGTGAAACAAGTCATGGTTACTTTTTTCAAGCTGAAATTCAATTTGAGCACAAAAATTGAGCCCACAATTCCGACAGCGTCTGAAACGATTTGGTAATACAAGAGCTGAAGGTAGTTTTCAATTTCGAGGTTGTAAGTATTCTTTAAACTGCTGGCGCAATAATTTGACCCCGATTGACCTTGCATGAACACGAGCTCAGTTTTGACAAAATTCATTCCGTAGAAAATGAATCTCGCCGCTATTCCCATTGCAACTATACATATCAACGAAAGTAAAATTTGCCGGTTTCTGAAAACTAGTTTGTATTTTTGCATCAGCGTCAAACCATTGTCTTGATCTTTTCTTGAAGCCATTTCGATTTCTGGAACTAAAGTAAAGCTTTCCGGCAGGCGATTATTTTTTGTACCAGCAATTTTTCTGAGAACTTTGGCCGAAGCTTCCGTCTTTCCTTTGGAGATTAAAAAGCGAGGTGACTCATGCAAGAATAAAAGAGCTATGAGCATGAATATAAGAACGGGGACAGTCATTGATAAAAAGTAAAGTTTCCAACTGTAAGAAGAGGTTTCGCCTGTCAGGAAGACCAAGGCTGCGATAATCGGGGTGGCATTTCCGATGGCGGAGGAGACATTGTAGATGACAGTGAATCCGAGCCACTGGTGCTTCGTGCTCAGGACTTCGTAGCTATAAGGCATCAGCAGGTTGACTGCTCCTATGAAAAGTTTACAAGTTCGGTAAAACTGTTAAATTTGTATGAAAAAAAACCAGATTTAAAGTTAAACGAGACAAACTAGATTTAAATTTAATTTAAACTATTTCGCTATTAGAAACGATTTCGCTTTTTTCTGCAAGGCTTTACTTTTATCAAATAGTTAACGATTGCATATGCGGGAGGTTGTACACAAATTACCACGCGTGGGTTGTAAATAACAGCAAAAGTGGGCTTTTTTTCCTTTTCCCCCACCTGCGAAATTTTTGTAGTAACTTACTGTTTTGATTGTCCCATTGTAACAAAAAATTGTCATGCTGACTAATTAGGCCATGACAAAAACATTTGGTCTTCATACTTAACCTTGGGTAAAACCCCTCGTAGTACCAGGGGGGGGGGGGAAAGGGGGGGAAGAAAAAGAGCCTAAATGTGTATGGTAATACTAACCTCCGGCTAAGGAATAGAACAGTCTAAATGCAATGAGCCACGTGACTGAAGGGGCCACACAGCATAGCAGACTCCAGGTGCTGATCCAAAGGGAGGCCAAGAGAGTCGACTTCTTCCTCCCCCACCGGTCGGACACCAAGCCCCACAGCGGGTAACTGACAATCATGGCAATCGGGTTGGTCAAGGGGAAAAAAGTTGATTTTTCGCAGAATTTTTATCAGCTGAACCGTATTATCAGTTGAGCAATTTTTTTCTGCAAAAACAAAATCAGATGGTCAAAGTTTGAAAAACATTATAAAATTTCTTGTTAATGTTTTTTTTCCAGTAAACTAAGGAAAGAAAGATTTTCTATTCGGGTGGTTTTTCATCACGAAAAATTAGTTGACACAATGATGTACAGCACCAAATTGGTTAAAATATCACATTAAAGCTCTTTTATTTGTAATTTAGACTGAAATGCAAAATATCGGAAAAACTAGTTTATTGTCGAGAAAAAAACGATGAAAAATTTTAGCTTGTGGATCATAATTTATTTGACTAGATTATTTGACTAGAATATGTCACAATATTTAAGCTGTTAATTCAAAGTGATTTTCAAGAATTTAAGATCCTCTCCCGGTTAAAACAAAAAAAAACTTTTGAGCAAACAAATTTGCACAAAACTAGATTTTCCTGACGCCTTATACTTTTCTTAACCAATAGTTGGTAAAGAAAGACGACCCTGATTGCAATGCCACCATAAGAGGCGACTCCCAGGAGTGACTCCAGAATAGGGGTGAGATTTAGGTCCACGTATAATCTAGTGGACAGGTAGGGCATCATCGATACTAGTCCATACTGAAGATCAAGGCCCCTTTTCCATGCATTTTTTTCGAGATCTAAACCAATACTAAGTGAAAATTTGGAAAAAAACATAATTCGGTTTACTCGCTTTTGATTTCAATTAAATTTTTAAAAAGCTTCCTTTTTGTAACTTAAATGAATGATTCAAATTATAAAAAATGGTCAGATATTTGAATTATTTAGCAATGTTCACAAATGGAAGAGCGCCTGAGTGATGAATCCCAAAGATAAAATTGAGATGAAAATCAGCTGAGTAGAACCAAAACCGAGAGACGAAATGATTTCCGAAGAAGTGTAAACACGGCCACTTTTGGTCGTCGCAGTTCCTTCTCTCGATTCCTGTTTAGATTCCACAGCACCATAGTCTGCAGTTTTTTCAGTCGAACTTAGGCGAGATTGTTGGATTTTGCTGTTCATTTTTAGTCATATGAATAATGCTTTCAAGGCCTGACCATTTAGAATGTTCAAAACATCATGGTAAACAGTCGTTGCAACTTCTATTTAATAATAGTAAACAGAAAGTTGTTTTGTTTTCGGTTAGCCTAAAATCTAACCTTCAACTCTCCCAAAACGGTCTGAAGGAGATCAGGGGTGGATCTAGAAATTTCAAAAATTTTGTCGACTTTTTAGGTCGACCAAATTCATTTTCAGAGCGCTGCCAGAACACTCTAAAGACTCTATTTTGACTAAAAATTTAGTTTTTTTTTGGCGCGCGCTCCCCTTAAAAAGTAGCATATATTGGAATCAAAGGCACCTTTAGAAAAATTTTAGAATTGGTCGGACTAAAATGGATGTCACAAATCAATACCAAAGGGGGACCCTTTGGTTGGTGAGGGGGTCCAATCCATGAGAAGGGATGTCCGCTTCCGGCCTCCCCCTCAAATCCGCCCTGAAGGAGATTAAGGTTGTCCAACATGATTTCCACAGAAACCATTCGACTGTGACTCATTTCTCGGAACTTCGAGACTGTGTATTATTTATTGAAATGAAAAGTCGAACATAGTCTTCCTTGATATTGCAAGGCTTCCGATTATATCAGCCATACTATAATATAGTCAAATTTCAGAAAAACTGTTTAGATGGCAACTATTTGATTTTCTTGGCAATCGTATTCGACGGGAGGAAACCAAAGGTAGAGGTAGAACCATTTCTGGCGAGACTTTTTTTCAAGGGTTGGACCGAGAAAAGTGATACGCCATTTGTTTTAGCAATTAATGTTGCCAGTTACTGCATCGAATTGTTGTCTTAGTTAAAATTAGAGTATCGAATTGCTGTAACATTCGCCCAAATACTACACAGCGACGGAGCGTAGAAAAAGTACCTATTAACGACTGGCAGGCGTCAGTTACCTTAATCCTACTCGTTTTTCACCGTCTCGACCTTGCCAGTTGATTTTCTGGTCTGTTTAGGGCAAAGTAAAAAGTTACCATTTTTAGGCCATCAGTCAAACGACTTTTGATCAGCTTTCGTTTACATGCGAACACAACCACATAGCTGAGTCTCGGATCCTCAGACTACGTGATTGTCATTAAAAACACGGCTCGAACAACCTATTTTAATATGTTTTTGTGTGACAGTTCTACATTAAATCCATTGGAGATGGATTGACCCTTTCCTCTTTCTAGCTACTCATATTCTAAAATATCAAGTTACACCGGTGTTAATTTAAAGTTTCACGACATCCAAGTAGCTATACAGTCAGCTTTATACAGTCCCTTCACATAAACAGTCTCTGGGGGACCAAGCCTCCGCTCCCGTGATATTCCAGCGATAACGCTCTTTTTTCTCCTAATTTGCGTCCCGGGAGGGTTCCGTGGAATACTCCTTCCCCACTGAAGCTTCCTTCTCCACTAATATCTGCTGATAAGGGTCTTATCGTGCATTGCTGCCACGATAAGAGGCTTCGTATTTTCCGTCTCTTGTACGACTGTTTTTCACAATATTTGTCGTTGTTCTTATTTTCGTCACTTTTTTGGCTCAAAATGGCCGTTTTTCGTATTTCTGAGAAATATCAACTTGAAAATCGAATTTTTAAAAATAAATATTCCAGAATATTCTGACCCTCCTTTCAAGCACTTTTTTGCTGTTAAGGCCTTTTCTCTCTGATTCGTGCTTCGTCGGAAGGTTGCGCTGTGCCATCTGGCAGAATGGCACATACTCCCCGGACAGTCCCCATCAATGTCCCTATTGATCGCATAACACCGGGTTATCGTCAAGTAGTTATCCAGTTTTCTGTAATCAATCTTACAAATCGCATAAGAAAATGAAATTTATCTACCCCACCTCAACTCACTACGTGTTCACAAATGGCATCGTACTACATCTCACTGCCTTTTAACATTTTCACAACATTTGCACCATGAGGAGTGTCCTAGATAAAATTTCTTTTCTGACTACTTACGTCGTCTTGCCATAAAATTTCTTTTCGCTCTTTGTGATTAAAAAGTTGGGACGTGGCACGGCCACGCACCTGTTAAAATTAACTTAACGTCACTCACCAAGTATAATCAGTTATTTATGCGGTCCTTTCAATATTAAAACTAAGAAACTCTGTGGCTAGGAAAGTTATTGAGTTACCCACCCTTCTCGAGCGAGTTTACTCAAACTTACCATGTCGCCACACAGTGAAATTGTGTCTTACACAGGTTAAAAACTTCAATCGTGTTTAAATAGGTAAATATACTCACCTATGTTCTATATATACATAAATAAATAGTCATAACTAAAATTTCTTTTTCAACAATTTAACAATTTTCAAAGTTTGGTTTGACCAAACTAAATCAAAACAAAAAGTTTCACAAGTTCAATAATCAAAACTTGGTTGATTGGTTTTAGTTTTAGCACATAAAGACAATCAAGTTTTTTCTCCTTCTCTTCTCTTCTTTGTTCATCTTCATTCCATCACTTCTCCATCTTGATCTTCAGCTTCGCTGTCTTCCAATACTTTCTCCAGCATGTCCATGGAGTTGCGGGCCGTGCCCCAACTCTCCTGTTCCAACAGCCTCGGTTTGCAACAAGGTAGCAAGTCAACATTAACCTTTTGCTCCCGGTTCCTGCAAAAGCTGTTGCAAAACCTAGGACAAGTTCTAGGTCAGCTCTTAAGACCTCTTTCTTCTCATCTTCAGTTACACAAGGCGCTCCAGCTACTCGCTTCACCGCCGTAGTGACCGCGTTTCTGTGCGTCAGGAATGCTCTCTTATAGGCTCCTGGTCCTATATCTAGCTGGAAAGATTGATAGGCTTCCGTGTTCCTCGACATGTGACGCTTCGCGCGTTCATACATCCATGATGTCATCACTGCACGGAACCAAGGCATCAATCTTTGCCTTGACCATATTCTTTCAATGGCTTTAGGTATTCTCAGAACCTTGCAGGTGGTTCTGAAAAGATCCAATTCATGACTCATCTTCACGTTGCTCAGCTGCTCAGGAGTCGGCACGGCCGTCTCCTGTTCACTTGTGTCCGCGTTAGCCTCCAGCCATCTCACTGCCAGCATGGCACTAACCACCACGATTGACACCTGTTGATTCTGATCGGGCAACCCCGTAGAGTACAACTCCTCCACGTCCCATACTAGCATCAGATTCCCGCGTTTGGGGTACCACAACGTCTGCGCCAAGCAGTGGCAAGGATACTCCCCATGGGTTCTCACTATGTTCCTTCGGGTCCGATACCCTGAGGCTCCCAGCAACGGTTCCACCTCCATCAGAATTCTGTGTGAGTCATCTTTCTCTTCTATGGTGGGGAATTCAGTGGGTAACGCTCCACTCGCTTTCTGTTTCTGGAACTCACTCACATTGCCTTCATTTAATCTCAGAAACTCTTCACCCACTACGTCTTGTAACTCGCCTTCAGATCTCTTCGGAACTGCCCGAAAGATCTTCGCCAATAAATCATATGACCTCTCCGACATTCTGGCCAACCTCACGCACTTTGGCACAGAGAAAAGTTGGTCAATCAACACCTGCTGTGTCCTTAAATCCATCACCACCATGTGTGTAGGATATCTACTACTGCAATATGGTGCGGAGCTTGAACCCACCAGATATCTTGAACCAGTCGGTTTATGATAGGCCTCACTATCTTTCAGATTCATCTCGTTCTCCAGAGCTTCTCTCCAGCCTCCGATCTTCTGCTCCGTTTGCAATGCTCCAGGGAATACTTCCACACTGAGGGACGTCACTAGCTCATGGGCACGCTCCAGGCGCTCAAGCGATTCAATCGAACTCGTCATGCTACAAAATCCCAAGGCTGTGATCAAGTTTACATCCGTCACCCCATGACAGTCCGCGACCAACTCCATGCCACTCTTATCCGACATGCTCAATCTTCCGTACAATCGTGCCAGTTGCCGATGCTGCTCGCTCAGCGTAACTAGGCAGTGTCCCAGGTTACAAACATGTCCTTCCATCCCACTATGTTGAGCCAAGCATGTGCCTTGCTTCAACCAATTGCTCGATGGACCTTCCTCGGACAGCTCCGTGGATGGGTTGCTCTGCCGCTTCATGGCCAGCAGATGATGTATCATGGCCAGATCATGCAAACTCGCGTCATCATCTAGGTCTAACGTGATATCCGCCGTCATGTCCCAGATTAAACAGGCGTTAGGATGAGGACACCAAGAAGGCTTCATGAGTTCCCACATCGTCACTAGACTGGTTTTCAAGGGACCGTCCCAAGAACCACAATCAAAACTCACTTGCCCCTTTAGCTCGGGAACCGAGGGTTCGACCACTCGTTCTTCCAAGATAATACCCAGCTTGGGTTGTTCCACCATCAGCATTCCAGTTTCTTTAATACGTTCAACCCAGAAATTGAGTTCTATGACTTGCTCATAGTCGAAGTACGCTTCCCTGGCTTCTTCATTCACGAAGGGATTATACGCCATCCCCGGTATGCCAGACACATATTGGAACGACTTCAGTTTCCCTAGTGTTGCAAACTCTTTTTGTCCTTTGACAGCTTCAATCAACTCCCGGCTCACTTTCAATTCTTTGTTGGAATATCTTCTCACCTCTTCCAACTTGCGATAGCTCTTCATGTCATTCGACTCCTTGTTTGGTACAGTCAACGGCATGTCCTGATACAGTTCCAGGAGTGCCCTAAGGAAGTTCCTTTCGCAATCAACTCCCTTTTGCCGAATGATCCTTATACATTCTCCCAAAACAGGAGTGGGGATACGATCCACCACGAACCTGACAAAGCAAAGGGCATCCTTACGCTTAGCCCATGCTATCGCAGAATCGTCTTTAGAAATCAACGCTCGCAGAGCTTCCATCAACTCCAGCTCCTGTTCCCGTGATTTCGAATCATTACTGGCTTCATACTCCGCCCTCTTGATGCCCATCAAGCACCAAGCCAACCGTACTTGCAGATCAGTTCTCATGCAAGGATGAGCCAGGTATGCTGCCACCCTAGCAGGTGCATGCATCGACTCGTCGAAGTATCTCTGGAGGGCCGCCCTCCAGGAGATTTCTAGTAGCTTTTCCAACCCAATTTCGTTCGCTTCAGAGGACATTACCGTGCCGTATTCTTTTCGATTTAAGTTTGAATTCTCCGTGAGCTCTTTCAGATATTCCTGCATGGCTCGCTTCTCGCTCCAAGCTATCAGGTGCCCTCTCGCTGAGTTTCTCGCTTTCAACATCTCCACATAACCTCCTGCTGGATCTCCCATGTGGACTGATTCCGGCACAGTGACTCGACTGTACTCGACCACGTCGAGTTGTCCTTCCAGCTTCAGCTTGGCTATGTTGGTCCGCGAGGGCCTGTAATCTTCAAGTCCTCCGGATCCACATTGACTGATGATCTCCATCTCTAATTTAGTGTCTGCCAGGGTCCGTGCTGTTTTCTTTGATCTTACGGCAGTCGTGGTCAGACCTGCCAAGAGCATAGGGGGTATCAGATTCTCTTTTTCTCCCCCTGTCAGCGTTGCACTATCTCCTTGCCCGCTCTCGCCTGAACGACCTGCGCTCGTTAGAGAGGTCACCACTGCGCTGGCTCTCGACTTCACCACTCTCGGGTTCATGGCTCGACTTCCTGTTTTCCCTTTTAGTCGCTTCAGCCCCTTCCTGGCTCGTCTGACAGGTAATTTCTTTGCAACCTGCTGATCATCGGCACTGTCTTCTGTTACTGACTCGGTCAGAACATCCTACTTCATGGAGTTCACTATTTTCTCCAAGACCTCACGCATGATGGGTTGGTTCAATCCCACCTTCATTATGGACTGCGTCCCATATCGTCGCATCACGTCCCATGATCTTTCCATGAAATTCACTCGGCTCCAGGTTGTCCCTGTCTTGCCTTCTAACTCACTTTGATATCTCTCCCATTCCTCTTCCGGCAGCGTGCTCAGGAAGGATACCCTCATTGATTCTTCGATTTTTCTCCTCCTTGGTGACTCATGGAGCAATTTCTGCGGATCCCTGCTTCGGCATTCTCTCGCCTGGCTTATTGGGTCTATCGGGGATAAGTCGGCCGACGCCTCCTTTGTAGGGGACATGAAAGACGATGGCGTCATTAGCAATAGACTACCATCGACTTCCCCATCGTCGTCTTCACTAAACCGGTATTCTAGCAAGTCTCTCTCTAACGCTCCCAGATCCGTCTCACCCGGTTTTCCCGTCTTTCCCTCGATGTCGTCGTCATCGTCCTGATCCATCAATTCATCATCACCTGCATCAGGTTTTGGCCTGGGTCCGGAAGGTCCTTGTTGTGAGTCTATGCCCGAGTCCGGCCGAGCCGGTACGGTCATGTCTCCTGCATGATAAAACAACTCATCATTCACCAGGAATTCCACAGACTCCTCGCCATGTGGTGCCAGGTCCTCTACTGTTATATACGAGCCTCCCATGCTCTCCTTTGCCACTTCCATCATCACTACTTTCACTTCTCCTGACCACTTCAGTCTTAACCAATCATCTGTGGGAGAATACACTTCAGTCCACATTTCGGCTGAGACCTCTGGTCTCCTAAGGGTAGCACCTTGATCTTTTTCCTACTCCAAGCATCAGGAAGTGAGAAGTCAAACGTGTGCGCGGCTGCAACATTCCAGCCGATGAAGCGCGGCTCCATCCCTTCACTCCACTTCAACATTCTCTTCTCTGCGTCGCGAGCTGCTCCGATGCGAGGGGCAATGATGGGAGATGTGACTCCCAATAACATCCTCCTTATCGGTGGATATCGAGGGCATTGGTCCGGCAGCGGCCTACCTGGAAAGCCACGCTTGCTGGTTCTCTTTAGCGTGTGCATAGGCCTCCCCTAAGAGTGGCACTCCCATGGCCGCTCCCGTATCCTTCACTACTGGTCTTAAGTTCCAAAGCTTCGGGTTGAACTGGATGTGAGAAAGTTCCTCACGGCCCATTCGGCACTTGAAGTGGTTGTTGAAATCCATCAACATCCAACCTGGCTCCGCTATTCTCCCGAACAGCCTATCGTCACTGGCCAGCCCTCTCAACTCCCTCTGTTCTACCCAGTTCAGCACGGAACAGTCCTCCAGTCTTTCAACTTCTTGAGCGAGGCGGTTTCCAACTGTGCATTGAACTCATGACTGGGTCCCTGTAGTTGTTCAGGGTAACGTAACAGCACAAGCAAATCACCCAGTCGACCGTAGGTCATGGCAATCAGGGTCAGGAGTCCATCCAATCTCAAATCTGCCAACGCTTGGGTGAAGAGATTCGCTGGCCCCTTCACGAAATTTTCGTGACCAAATGTCACGTACAAGGCTAACACCAGGCCAATCGATAACTTCCTGATGTCTCTGACAAAACTCGCGATCAAGTTCCGGGATGCCCTAAGATAGCACGTCGACAGGGAGGATGGCGTCCATCCCACTCCCATTCCACCCAAGATAGCATCCGATCGTTCGTACTGTGCCCTCGTGGCTAGTACGTCAGCTTGGAACTTGTCCAGTGACATCGTGTTTATGTCCTGCATCAGCTTCAACATCATGCCCCCAGCTAACTCCCGGGCATCAAACAAATTTTTCAGATACACATGTATCTCCTTTATTACTGCCGGCGCATGCTCGAATGCGTCCTCACCCAAGGTGCACAGCCTTGGTGACAAGTACAACCATACGTTATTGTGCGGCTTCGTGCGCAAAGCCATTGTCATGAGATCTTCTTCCGCTGATGTCATGTTCTTCCTGACTATCCTGCCCTGCTCATTCTCGGCATGATCCATCTGTCTGAACCAGAGATCATCAGCCACCTGTTGTACTAACAGATGATCGTCATCCACCCCTGGTCTTAACTTCAGCAATCTGGCAAAGTTGGACAGCTCCAACCCCAGAACTTCATCTAGCACCAACCGAGTTGTGCTACAATCTCTGAGCCCTTGTATGGCATTCGAAATGTCAGCCCAAACGGCGGGAAGCTCAGATCGGGACGGGTAGTAATTGTCTGGGTCTACTACTCTGTTCGGGGCAGGAATTATCACGTTGAACCTCCCCTCTGCTATCGTCGTGACCATTGTGTATACAAACTGAAGGGGTTCTGGCAATGCAGCGTACCCTGGTGACAACACAAAGACCACCTTCACCACATTATGGGTGAAACGTTGTTTTGCTGCTGCTTCTACTTCAGCCATCGCCGAGAGCAATGTCATTATCGCCTCCCCTATGACCTCGTTGCTCGGGATCGACCCATCCGTCAGACGTGACAATAAGCCCCTGCTTTGCAGATGATCATTTGAGCCTGCAACCACTATCACCTGCGGCTCCATACTGACTACCCTTCGTACACTTATCATCATGCCGATTGCCTGTCCCCAATCCAATTTAGGCGCCGTGAAGAAAATCACGTCGGGCCAAAAGAGAGAACGGGGCGTATAGAGATAATCGGAACTGGCTACGATCAGATACTTTGCAGCTTTCATCTCTAAGGGATCGTAAGCTGCGAACAGGCCGTCGCCTATTGGGGTCTTCAGTTTCCCATATCTCTGGTCATCTCCATCTACCGTGGTCGTTCGGGGGTAGTCCCTTGAATACTCACCAGGCGTCTGACCAGGTGGTTTAGCGAACTGCCTGTATATTTTATGGTGCTTGTTGTTGGGCTTGTTCTCTACCTGAAACTTGCCTCTTCGAGCAGGTGGCGTCAATTCCCGGGCTCTCTGTCGGACGTCCGTAAGGGACCGCGTGTTCAAAGGTCCAAAGGTATTGTCCTGAGGCAACCGTTCAAGTCTGCATGTCGGAGCATAGTCGTAGAGCTGAACTGCTCCTGCTCTGCCAGCAGCCAATCCACACCTGATATCCGATATAGTCGCGACACCGTGGGACTTTCTCCGCCAATCATTCTCATCGCGTCCTCCCGACACGTCAGGGTATTCATGTTCAATTTCGTGGACATGTCTGTCTTGTACTGTCCCCAATGACTCGGGTCTGATCGGTTCCAAAGCAGCAGGCTGCCTGGTTCAACTCCCTCTGCAGGCACGGCGCTCGTAGACTGTCCTGCTGCTGAAGCAGGGTTTGCCGTGGCGGGCGGATCGTTCCTCCTAGACACGGTTTGGGAGTTATTTCTGTTCTGAACCACTGATCTGCCGAGTCGGCTTTCAAGCGGTTGTGTTCTGGGAGGAGGAGCAGTCCCTAGCCTCTCTCTCACGTTTGAGCTCGGAGCGGTGGGTGCGGCTACAGCCGTCTCCATTGCCAAGGGCCCTAGGCGGTTGACGAGGGATTCGGGCACGCTTGCCCTTATTCTACTTCCTCCAGTCGTTGAGCTGGTCCGAGCCAGAGAACTGGTCGCCCTCGACTCCTGCTCCATTTCCCTCAATTGCGTCTGAAATACATCATTCATCCAGTGTCTCCCTCGTTGGGTGTTGAAATGTATCCCATCTCTGGTAAGCGCAATATGATCAATCATGCGCAGCGTGTTTTCGAGATCCAGAAGTCGCAACTCGCCAGGGTTGTTTCTCACCAGGTTACGGACCATTTCGTTCCACCGTGTCACGTTGCCATTTATGAAATCTGCCACTGTGGTGCCCACCAGCGGGTTTTGTAGTATCGTGCACAGGACCACAAACCTGGGCCTATAATTCTCTTTCAGTTCATTCAGGAGGCATACCAGCAGAGGCTCCCACTTGCACTCGGGAGTCACTGGGGCTCTCGAGACATCGTTAGTTCCTAGCATTATCACCAGCGTATCCAGGTGATCCTCGCTTTGGAATTCCATCATCTTGATGACCTGAGCCACTGAAGCTCCTCCAAAGGACAAAGTGGTCGTCTGACCATAGACGAAGATCTCATTCAGATCCCTCACCAAACTGTCTCCTATGATCAGGTGGCGACTCCCTGGGGGAATCACCTGGTCGCTCGTAGCGGGGTTCCAGCTCATATCATTCAGGCAGGCTCGAGGATAATCCGCAGCTACTTGCGTGAACTGGTGCCGTGTCATCAGATTCTTCCTAATATCTACCACGCGGGACTTTTGATAGATTCTGCCATGCGCAGTCCCCGAGGGCACTATCGTGTGGGGTGCTCGCTCCGATCTGTTAGATGACTGATCACGACGCTGGGAAGGAACGATCCTACCCAATGTCCGTCCAGTGGTTCGGCTGATCTCATCCATCGTTGCTCTGGCCACTTGGTTGAACGATTCTTGGAACTGAGGAGCGAGGTAAGTGTCAGAAGGGTCTGGTATCGTGAACCTTTGACTAGAAGCAGACAGTCGTGTCTGCTGAGGAGCCTCGGGCTCTCTCGATGCACGTAAATCCAGAACCTCGGTCCCTCTCGATACACACAGCTCCTGGGCTGTTGTCTCGGGGCGTGTGTCGTTGGATCCCTCCGAGGATCTCATGCTCGCCAGAACTTCCGGTGACACTTGGCTCACCTTCGCCATATACAGCTCCTTCAGGTGCTTTATTTCATCCTCCTTATAAGCCACCTGTAGATCTTCGTACTTCTTCTTCCATTAGTCTCTTTCTCGAGCTATTGCCCTATACTCCAGGAGTTTGGCACACAGCTCGCTCTGATCTTTCTCCTTCTTTTCCAGCGTCTCGATCGTCTCCGACGTCTGGATCTCTATTTCACTCACCCTCACTTTCTTCGAAGGAGGAGCAGCTGTAGGGGAGTCGACCGAATGTGACGGGCCTGGCCCATCACGTTGTCTCTTCGCTCCGATGAGTGGCTGCGCCGGTTGGACTGGTAAGGGCATCTCACCTAGCCGGTGGTCCCTCTGTTCGCTTAGTCCTGGCTCACGAGCCAGGTCGTGGCCAGACATTTCTCCACGCCTCCATCTCATCAGTCGATTTCGAGCTCTCTCGGCGGTCCCGGACTCACCGAAGGCCAACATTAACACGACTTCCGTAGGGCGATTCCCTCGACCCTCTCGTCCTAATGCATTGAGGAGCGCGACCACAAACATCGCCAGCCCCGGGTCTTCTCGTGTGAAATCACAATAGATCAGCCGCTGATAGATCTCGTCTAGAGTCGCTCCTAGACTCGCTGAGAGGAATTCCATGAGTTCGTTTGTATCACCCATTTCTTATCGTGTTGATTCTTGCTGTCGTGTAGTGTCTTCCTGTCTCGTTTCGATTCAATGGATTCAATAAACAATTTTTGATCAATCAAGATCTAAAAAAACAAGTCGCGACTTAAAACCATCATTTTTGGACACAACATCATTCAACTCTTTAAAACTCTCCATCGAAATTCTCTTCTTAATTCTGATTTAAAAATTTAGCACCAAGGTGGATCGTCCACCTTTATCTTTGTCAGAGTAGCACGAATGAGCGCTGTCACCTTGATGACCTGGAGTACCCAAGGTCTTTTATGACACAAAACATAAAACATATCATAACAATAACACATAAACACAAGAACATCACACGCCTATACTATCACATAAAAACATAATCCCTAATACTGTACCTAAAACCTAACCTAATCTAAAACTTGACTCTCATTCTTATCGAGTAACTTAATAAAAACCACTTATCGCCGAGCGCAATTCTTAGCATATGCTCAGATAGTATTTTTTATGTAAGTAAACTTCTATGTCAGTCTCCGAAAATATCACGTGTACAAGTGCGTACAACTCTCTCGGATGTAGCTTTCCCCTATTAGGATCGTATACTGGCAACGAGAGAGAGGTCACTCCTCTCTCAACCAAAAAATCCCTAAGTCGAGTCAAGGCCAATACCAAGCTCTTTGGATCTACGTGTTGTCTATCAGTGGCCTTGGTAACCAGGAAACACAAATATTTCCCTGGTATCTGTGATGCAACAGGGGGCAGCGCTATCATCCCTCCCACACCAGGCTTCTGTTTCCATAAAAACTCGATATTCTTATACTCTCTTTTGAAGTCAGCCGCTAGTGCTGTTTTGAAGCTTACGTCCGCGGTTATCGCTATGGCGCACGTGCGTTCCGTGAGTATGAAATCGCTGTCCGTTATGACAATATTGTTCGAATAATTGTTCGGTAGATCAAAATACGATTCAAAGATTCGTCCAAAAGGTAGTTTTTTAGCATTCTCGCCCTCTGTCTCTAGTTCTCCGGTTTCTCTTGCCAATTTCAATTTTTTTATTATCAGATTTTCGGTGTGGGTGAGTCCTACCCCCACACCCCGGACAAAAATATCCATCGACGTCCCCGTCGATCGCCCAAAGTCTAGGAGATCGAGGTTGGATTGTGGAACACGTAGAGGACCATCTGGGGCGACCCAGTTGGACTCGGTATTGTCATGACTGATGTATTTGATGCCGTCTTTATCGACGTCCTGAATCGTCAGGATCGTCTCTTTCGGATCTGTCGGCAGATCATGCAGCCATTCGAGTACGCGCAAGTTCGTTAGTTCTTGCTCATGAGTCTGTTCCGCTTCTGGTTCGAACTCCACTTCCGGTTCTGATCGATCGTCGATCCAATCTTGATCCATATCATTCACCAAGTCGATTTCTTCTAGCATCGCCACTTCGTCCAGTCCCACTAGCGAGTCCATGACATCACTTATAACTATCCTGTCCACGACGAAATCCTCGCCGTACGGATTGTATTTCTTCTACTTTATTCCTCTCTTGCTCTGGCGTGTTTCCATAGTGAGAGGAAAGTCAGGCTGTACTCCTTTGTCAATTTCGATTTGTTCCGGGCAGTCCCAGTCTTCCTCGGCATAAGATAGAGTTTCATCGTCCACCTCTACTCGCTCGGTCAACTCGAGGTCCAGTGGTAGGTCGCAATCGTCCACCACCTCATTCCCGTCGTTTTTGTCGCGAGTACCCCTTTCATTCACTTCACAAGCAGGATCCACTATCAAATAGTCTCCCTCTTGCATGTCCACCGGGATGCACCAATCCTCTGACGAGGCATTGTGTGGTTTGATGTTTTCATAATGAGCTGCTCTTCCAGTGCTCAATCGATAAAAACGACCTCCTTGGTGGACTTCTGTTATCTGAAATGGACCACGCCATTTCTTTAATAATTTCTTGGTTCCCTTTGGAGGAACCACTTCCTGGAACACCCAGACGTAGTCGCCAACTGAGTAGGCCTTCGCATCAGCTGTCCTTTTATCAAATCTCCTTTTTTGTCTAATTTGTGCCTGTTGCGTATTCCTCCTGTCATTGAGGTCCTGCTGTCTTCTAATAACATCCCGCACGTACGTTTGCGGTGCTGTCCTCTTCCCCTCATATTCAGGGTAGAAAAACGTCAACGGGAGCGCTTTTTCATGACCCGTTAACATCATGTGCGGACTTATTCCCGTGGTGGAATGCTCCGTGCTGTTGTAAGAACCCATCACTTGCGGCAAGTGCTTGTCCCAGTCATCCATGTAACGCGAGCAGTAGACTCTCAGCATGGATACCAGTGTGCGGTTTTGCCTCTCGACTAGGCCATTCGTTTGCGGGTGATAAGTGGTCGAGTGTGCCTGCGCTACCTGCGACCTTTTCATCAACTCCTTCGTGAGATCACCCACGAATGCTTTGCCATTGTCCGATTGGAACGTGATGGGGCAGCCATGCCTCGCTATCCACACATTTATCAAATGATCACATGTTTCTTCCGCCGATGCTGTCATGCAGGGTGCTGCTTCCGCATACTTCGTAAAATGGTCGATCATTACCAGCACCTGATTATAGCCCGTTGCTGTCATGCAGATTTTCTGATGATCAATTTGCACCACTTCGTTGAAACCTGACGACTCTATTGACTGTAGGGGGAACATTAGTTTCCTGGGATCCTTCGCCTGCTGACATGACAGGCATGCGGCGATCCACTTCTCACAAGCCTTTTTCAATCCCGGCCATTCGAATCGTTTCTGTATCCTGTTATACACTTTGTCCACGCCTTGATGGCCCATCTAATCATGTGAGCGAAAGAGCAATTCGGTCTGGTACAACTGTGGTAACACTATTGAATTGTATTTATAGAGGACCTTGTCCTCCTCTTTTCGCTTGCAGGCAACGATTCCGTCCTTATTCAGGTACAACAAGTCGTTTCGCTTCAGGTAGAATTGCTTCAAGATCTTGTAGCTGTCTTCTTCCAAGTCTCCCTTGTCAGGTGCTCCATTCTCGATCCATCTCTTCAGACTACTCGTCATTCTATCATTTCGTTGAGCCCTTAGGAGATCCGACAGCCTGTATCTGGCTTTCAAATACGTCTTTACCACGTTCATTTGCCCACTCATTATCTCCGGAGCATGAGCATCGTCCATCAACTTGACACACCATATCTTTTTCAAAGGCGTCGCTTCCTGCACAGATGGTTCCAGATTGGTACGGACGACCGTACCATGTGGCAGCAATCTGGTTGGGCGTTTCAAAACTGCTATCAGCTCGAGCTCGTCTGCGGCATTATCCACCACAGTGCCCTCTTCATCTGAGGTGTATCTGTCCCTGTCTTGATCCTGATGTGTTTCTCGGTCCAGCCCACGCTGCTTCCAGTCTACCAATAAGGAGTGGATTGCGATCTCTGACATATCGGAATTGGAAGTTGTTTCAGACGTGTTGTCCCAGGACTGGGGCCTCGAGTCAACACTTGAGTCGACTGATTTCCCAACATCATATTCCAAGTTGTCTGAGATGTTTCTCGACTCCCCGGACAAAACTCTGTCCATCGGTCGCTTCAAACCCGACTCCCCGGACAAAATTCTGCCCCTAGGTGTTCTCGTCAACCTCTCCCCGGACAAGTCGTCCTGCACGGGCTCAAAGGTGTCTGACTCCTCAGACGAGTCGTCCTTGACTGGCTCGAAGGTATCAGACTCCCCGGACATTGTCTCGTCCACGGACGAACAATCTGGGCTCGGCTCGTATTCTTCTTTTGCATCCGTGAAATGCACTCTCCTCGTGAAGCTAGATTTCGACCTGATCCTGACTTCCTCAGTAGTTTGGTTCTGATTCAGTGTTCCATATTCAGTGAACGAAGTTCTCAACAAGACCTCCTTCGGCATCGAGCTCACCAGCTGGTTGACAATCGACCTGCAATCCCGTTCAACGCCTCGGCTGCGAATGGACACTGGCCTCTTCTCTGTTCTCTCGGTGACAGTCAACCGCTGCATGGTCTCCATCCATTCACGATCATGCCTATCCACTTCCCTGTCCAACAAGTCACGGAGCTTTCCCATGACGACCGGCGCCACGTTCACCGTCCTGTTCAATAGAGCCATGCTGTTTATACCTAATCTGGTAAGTTCTTGCTGCACCAAGTTGGATCGAACTAGCAGATCCAACGGAACGGGCTCGCCTCTGGCTAAAAGCTTTTTCTCCGCGGCCGTCTCCACTGGAAGGTCAGAGTGTCCGGGTATTGGATGCCCTGACTTGTCTAACCACCTAGTAAGTGGCAGTTCGTCGTAGGTTTCTTTGTCCAGAAAGGAAAACCCGTCTTTGATATCTGATTGGTTAGCCTGCTTATCCTCGAGGCGCTCATAAAATTCTTTTTACTGAGGCTATCTGCGTTCTGATGCTTGTCACGGGTACGGTGCTCTATGATCATGTGGTTTCCATCCAGGCGCACGATCCAAAGACCAATATAACTTTCGTCCATCGAATAGGTTTTCAGCCAGGCAAGGGCACGATTATCCACACGTAACTTGAAGGGAGCACTCCCCAAGTAGGCCCTGTATTTTTCCACGAAAGTGATCACCGCAAACATCTCCGCTTTTGGTGCGCCGTACTTCATTTCAGTATCACTCAGGACTTTACTCCCGTAAGCTATCGGACGAAGAACCGTTCTCCCGTTCCACTCCTGCTCCTGGTGAAGTATGCCCGATATCGCAACCACTGATGCATCCGTGTCCAGCACGAACATCCCCTTCTCTGTCGGCATGCCGAGGACCGGTGCCTCGCAAAGTTCACGTTTGATGTTTTCAAATGAAACTTGCGCCTCATCAGTCCAGGTGAACTTTTTGCCCTTGTTTCTCATCAACCTCTGCATGGGGTATATTTTGTCAGCATACCTCTTGATGAACTCTCGATAATAATTAGCGAATCCCAAAAAACTCATCAGCTGTGTATCTGTCTTAGGCGCCTTCCAGGTCAGCACCGCTTCAACCGCTTCGGGATCTGGTCTCACTCCATGTTTGTCAACAAGGCGGCCCAGATACTTTATGGAATCCCTGAGGATTTCACACTTAGAGGGTTTACATTTCAGACCCGCCTGCTTCATGCAAGAAAACACCTCCTCCAACCTCTCTATGTGGTCCTCTAAGGTTGGTGTTGCAATCACGACATCATCGACATAACACATGATGAGATTCCCGTATTTCTTAGTGACGCTCGTGAGTGCCTGGGCCATCAGTCGCTGGAATGTGGCCGTCGCGTTGCACAATCCGAATGGCATCCTCTTCCACTGGAACAATCCCAGCTCACACGCGAAGCCTGTTTTCTCTCGATCTTGCTTTCTGAGTGGCACTTGCCAGACCGCAGAGCACAAATCCAACGTCGTGAAGAACTTCGCGTCTCCCAGCTTGGATAGGCTCTCATCGATGCGGGGAATCGGGTATGCGTCCTTTATAGTCACTGCGTTCAGATAACGGAAATCACAACAAAATCTGAGTTGTCCCCCTTTCTTTTTCGCCATGACCACGCCACAAGCCCATGGGGACTTCGACGGCTCGATCATGTCGTACTCCATTAACATCTCGATCTCCTTCCTACACGCTTCTGACTTGTTTGGGGTCATTCTTCTCGCCCCTTCCCTATGAGGTACCGAGCCCTCTTCTATCTCAATCTCGTGTTCTACGAAATTACAACAACCTATGTCGGCCTTATGCTTCGAAAAAACGTCTGCGTTCCGATTCAGCACCGCCCTGAGCGAATCTAGTTCCTTTTCTGATATTTTACCCTTCAGATGTTCTATCTCAGGTAAGACAGGTTTATTCGCTGCTAACTCTGCTTCCGTCGGCCTCTCAGGAAAGTTGGATTAACTAGACAGCCCATCATCTGTTTCCGACTTCATTGAAAACAATTTCCTAGAAGATTTCAATTCATTCACTCTCCTCATTATACATTCTTGGTTCGCATGCAATGGACATTTAGTTACATCAAACTTTTTCAAGTTCTCCACACTCTGAAAGTCTGTGTTCAGAGGCAAAGCGTAGCCAAGTTTCTTTCCCCTCTGTATTGTCACTGTTGTTGCTTCTGTGTTCAATAACACACTCACACATAGTCCGCTCTGAGTGAAGGAGAAGCTTCTTCCTAAAATAGCCGAGCTTTTACTGTTTGGATTTGGTACCAGACACACCTGTCTGTCATTGCTGAGTTCATTCAAGTTCCTCATCCTAAACATCGCTACTACGGCTTGGTTTGGTTTTAATCTAACTTTTCGATCCAGAAAAATCGGCACCTTGGCCTGGTTAATTAAGATCTTATTAAGGGGTCTCTTTTCATACTTTCTCTCAGGATCCTTGATCCTAATCAACCCGTCATTGAGATCGATCGTGACGTCATAGTTGCGAACGAAATCCCTTCCTAAGATGAACTGATCGGATTCGTCCAAATTCTCCACTACTAGGAAGCTCATCCAAAGATGTCTTCCTCCGAGCTGCAGTGAAATGATCGGGGTTCGTCCACTCACATAGATCGCTCCCTGATTGGCCGCTGCCAACCTGATGTTTGTCGGTATGAGATCCGACCTCTCGAAACCCATGTCGGTCCAAGTTTTGACTGGCATGACACTAACCACTGCTCCCGTGTCTAGCAGTCCCTTTACTGAAAGTTGTCTGCCTTGCACGTCCAGAACGTGTGCGGCCAGATCGGCCTCGCAACCTATATGCACCGCATCTTGTTCGAGCATCGCGTTGTGTCCGATCCGTCTAACCTTCAGCTCCTCTTGACCAATGTATATCCGGCCAATCTGATCGTTCGCATCAGTTATGTGAGCTTTCGTGTAGATATTGATGCCATCCACATTCATTAGGATCGGGTAAGGGCCATGGACATCGATATAATGTCCGTCCACTTTCATCAGCCTCGGAACTCCCGTTGTGAGCAGCGCTCGCACTGCCCTGGAGTCCAGTTTGGGATCTTTTTCCTTCAGGTAGTCGGCATAGATGTCCAGGTGGACTAGTGTAATCTCGGATGGTTCACTCAAGTTCTTGACCACCTGGTGCCCTGCGACTGAGATGATGGACATTATTTTGGTCCCCTCCTTCGTCATGCCGAAAATCTTACCAGATTTAACGTTCAGTTTTAGTCCCTGTTTCCTGGGTTCCTTTTTGTCTTCTACTTTTGTCGTTTTACCCAGAACATTAAAACTTTCCCGAAGATCTGTGCTCTCCAGCTCCGACCTTACCCATTGCTCCACTTCTTTCGTGGCTAGGTCCTGTTTGACATTCTGCAGCGCTGTCCTCGCCGCCAGGCCGTAATCCACCTTGAGTGGGCTAGACGACTCTGCTTCGAGGTTTGAGGCTACCACCTCGTCAGGCCATGTCTTAACCTTTTTGGTCGTGAAGGTGCTCGGTGTCGTCTCCTTTCTCCGAGATTCAGCCTCGTTCATCAGACGTGCTCGACTGGCCTTGACACCCGAAAGCGCCTCTTCATGGCGGGGATGTTTCGCGTCTGCTACTGCATCCCAAAATTGAATACAATCCGACTTGAAGTGTCCCTCCAAATTACAGAAGAAACATCTCGGACCATATTTCATGATGAGCCCTCTGACGTACTCTTCATGATCCTCGTCGGTCGCGTCGGCTTCCTCGAGAAAGTAGCCTATGGCCTTCATGTTCTGTTTGTATGCAGAACACGCGGAAACGTGATGGTCCATCGAACCACAATTCGCACACAACCTCCTCTTATCCATGTCATCGCGAGGTTTGTACCAACTGGAATTCGCACCAGTGTTTGTCCCGCTATAGTTGCCATAATTGCTGTAACGGTTTTGCGCCCTCGGTTTTATGAGTAAATACTCGCGTGACTTCATACGCAAGTCGTCGGGCGTGGGTACCTGGTCAAGCGACAGGGTGAAGTGAGTGGCCAACATCGTCTTCAACTCCTCACTCCTTACTCCGTCCATGAACTTCGAAGCAATCGCCAAGTTTCGCTCGGATATTTTCTCATCTGGGTTGTTTCTCCTCCTAAGCAATTCAAGGTCGTCCAAAAATTTATCTATGGATTCGTCCTCTCTTTGACGCCTCTTCTTGAACTTCACCATAGCCTGGTGCCCTTGTACTCCAGAGCCGAAACGATTCAGCAGGATATCGAATATCTTGCGAGCGCTGTCTCTCTCATTGGCTCTTTTCGCCATAACACAACTTAATGCAGTACCCTCCAGATTGCTCGTCAGCGCGCTGCACTCTTGTTTCTTGGAGAGATTCTCTTCCTCAAAGTGTAATTTCATCACCTCTATCCAAGTATCAATGCAGCCGTCTGACTCGTCTTTATATGACTTCGGCTTTTTCAGTGTCCTTCTTGACCTCTCTCCTCTCTCGGTTGACTTCGAGAGCTTGGTGATGAATGTTTCGAGAGATCTGTTCAGAGGCTCAAACATCGAGGCATACATCGTTGTGTCCTGTGAGACCGTAGTCAGATCTGGTACTGAACTGACTTGTGGCACAGTTGGCAACCTTGTCTCCGGGGTGGCATCTGCCTCCGGCGGAACTGGATTCGTCCAGCCAGGCCTCGACGGGGCTGCCCTTGGCCGCTCCTTGTTTCTGGGTTCGTAGTTCGTTCTCGAGCCTTGCTGGGCTCTGGCATTGCTGCCCGTACCATCTCCATCATTTGCATGGCGTGAGCGCTCCCTTGGGTTGGAACGCTCCTTCCTGCCAATTGCTCCCATTCAGGATCGCGTCAAGCTTCCGCATCATTAAGTCAGACTTTGCATCTAACCTTTTCTCCAGGCTAGTCATCTTGTGGGCGTAGGTACTATCATGATCGTTCAACAATCGTTCGATCTCCCTGGTCATCCTAGCCTCTCTTTCGTATGACTCCTTGTTTGCCTGTGCCAGGTTCTCCGCCAGGCATTGATCGGTGTTGCGAATCAAATGAGCCTGATCAACCCTCACCTGCGACTTCACATGCGTTAGTTCGTCTTTCAGATTCTCTTGACCTTTGTGAGCTCTCTCATCAACCTGATCTATTCTTTTAGTCATGTCCCGCCTCAGTTCATCTAGACCATTCATTACGCCAGCGAACATGTCACTTATGTCGCCAGTGGCCCCAAATGACGGGGTTAGTCCCAGAGAAGATTAGGTCAACTGCGGCTGCAGCCTGGTGCTTGATGACGCACCGCCTTTTTGCTTGCTCATCGACGTCATTAATCTGTCGAATGGTGATGACGCTCCCATCGTTATCCCATCTGACATGGGCCTGGTCGGCGAGGTTGACGACGCCTTCCTGCTCATATCGTTCCTTGGGCACGGTGTGAAGTTCACATCCGGATGGGTTATCTCCGGGTAGTCATCACTGGAAGTCAAACCTACAGTTGGTTGTGACGCCATGCGTTCGTCGTACAAAGACTTCCAACTCTTCTTGGCCTTCGAACCCGTTTCTTCTTCACTCGGGCTTATACTCGACATCATCGCGTTGTTGCTCTGCTTGGCCAGAGATGAGTGGGTACTAGCCGAATGTGAGTATTCTCCCCTCCACCTGTGACTTTTGGTCTCCGATTTGGACATCCCCTTGAATAATACTTCCTCTCGCGGCTCGACCTCGGAACGCTCCGAGGTCTCTTCTGTCCTCTCGACTTCCTCCCGCTCGAGGTCCTCGCTCGGCTCAAAGTCGGGTCGAATGAGCGTCTGTTCTCCCTCGTCAAAGGGGTCCACAAGCGTTTCGCTCGCGGTTCCGGCTTCGGCGCTCCGCTTTTGATCGCCATCGAGGTTTTTCTCGCTCCTCAATCTCATTCCGCTCACTGAAAGATCAAGTTGACCTTTAGTCGATTCGTTTTCAGCAAACACGTCGGAGGCGCTGCTAAACGACGACTGGCTGCGCCTAGTTTTAAATTTTCGCGTGCTGCCCTTGCTCAGCCTGGGAATCTTAGTAGTCGATCCTAACGAGTCCCTGCGCTGCATACTTTGTGACACAAAAAAAAACAATATTCGTTTGTCGAAAAGTCAGTATCAATCTCTTAGGTTTCTCAATGACAATCTTAGTGACTCAGCTAGAGTTACACACACACACAGGGCCTGCTCAGTTTTGATATAATGCTAACTCAACCCTGTCGTATAGTATAACAGTATCACAAGATTTTCACAAGATATAATCAACACACAAAACACAATAGATAATCAGATAAGAATATCCTACAGGTGACAGCGACCTTTTGTCAGTATCAATTTATCGCCACACAATTTATCAAGTCACTGCTTTGTTAAAATTAAACAATCTTTGATAAAAAGCAGTGATGACTCAGAAACAGATCAATAAAACTTAGTCTTAAAGAAAAAGACTTCCCTCAATCGGAACGATCCGAAAGAACAAAGCCCAGGACACAGTCTTCTCAAGTGGGTGTGTATTTGCCTAATACACCCACCGAGGTCTTCTTTTAGGTGCCCTGCGATTGCCCGAGCTGTCCTATTAAGTAGCTCAAGGCAACCTCTGATCGAAAACTTCTAAAGTCTATGAAAAAGCTCCCCCACACCCTGAACGCTCCAAGTGCATGAGAGCAGGGAACAACTTTTCTTCTCAAGTGAGTGTGTATTTGCCTAATACACTCACCGAGGTCTTCTTTTATTTGTTCCCGGATTGCCCGAACTTTCCTATTAATTAGCTCAAGGCAACCGCACAACCAAAATCACAATCAGATAAAAAAAATTTTGTTCGGGTACTTCTGATACACCCGATCTAGAATCCAAAGTTGATCACGAATTTCCGGGTCAAAATGGGCTCTTATGATCCTAATAAGCACGCCCAATATCCTAATATGATCTTAATTAAATGGATATTTTCCGTCTCCCAAATTGCCACAGAAGGTTTCCTCAAGCTCTTAACAAGGAGGGTTGCTAAGATGTTTAAGTCACCCCGGAGGGTTGTTAAGACACTTAGCCTACCTCGGAGGGTTACTTCGGAGGGTACCTTAATCGCCCAAGTTACCTCGGAGGGTCCCCTTAAATTTACTAAGGAGGGTCAATTAATGTGCTCCGGAGGGAGGGTTACTTCGGAGGGTACCTCCAAAATTTTCAAATTTCTGAAACTCACTCAGAAGGGTCTTCAATTAACCTCAGGAAGCGTCAAAACAAGCGAAGTTCTCTACGGGGGGCTGTTTTAACTTCTTTGGGTGATCTCGTGGAATTTTTCCACTAAGGAGGGTTGCTAAGGGGTTTAGCTGACTCCGGAGGGTTACTTCGGATGGTTCCCCAAAAATCAAGAAAAAAGGTTATGTTACCGCAATAAAGTCTCCAAAAGCGGTCTAACTGACTTAAAACTAGGTTGGCTGACACGGTCAACCTTCCCATTTGGATAAAAAGGTGTTTTGATAAAATTTTCCGCCGCTCGGAGGGTACCTGAAATTTGGACCCTCCGAACCAACAAATTCTAAAAAAATTTTCTCTTCCATGATTATCAACCCAAAAACGGTTGCGGTCCGGAAAAGTGGTCCAAAACGTCGACTTATGGTACCAAAATTATCCCGATCGGATGACTAGTCTTTGAGAAATTGCCAAAAACGTGTTTGTCCAAATGGCCTTTTTTCACCACGTATATAGGTTCTGAGAAACTTTTTCCGCAATTCCTATCGAAAGTGCCTAAAAATAATTGAAACGAGCGTAGTAGCCCTTTACAGCACTGGAATAGTGCAAAAAACCGGATCAAAATTGGTTTGGAGACAAAAATTTGGCCAATAACTATCAAATTTGGATCCTCCGGTTCCTTCCTTTTCCAATCCTTAAGTCGTTGGCTCTATCCAAGGAGCCAATCGGAGGGTTACTCAAGAATTTCTCTAGTAACCGAGCACGTTATGCTAGCACGCTCCTAACGCAAAAATTTTATTGCTCTAACTCTAAAAACTCAAAAACTCGATCCCCAAAACAGATTGACAAAATTCAGAAAATTATCGAAATTTTGACCGAAAATTTTTGGTTTTTTCCAACTTCTACTGAGTCTTTTCTCACGCGGTTTCTTTAGTTAGGGAGATCGAACTACAGGGCTTCTCCCTATATAAAAGCTTTTTGTTGTTCGGAAAAGCTCGGATATCCAAAAATTTGGGGGTCTACAGTTTGATCGAAAATCGATGATTTTCGACAAAATTGGGTGTTTTTTGGGTCTAATTGAGGAAATAAGTAATATGTAATAAGGATAATAACCTATTAGTAGTCGTTAATGAATAGTACTATACCCTCCTTTGCACCAAAATACCCGAATTAAGACCCTTAACTCGGAAATTTGTAATCGATGGAGGGTACAATCGGACCGCGCCAATCGTGTCCCCCACCACTTAAGTTTTAATGAAATAGTACCCGAACGATACTAAAATTGCTTCAACGATACCCAACAGTCGTTGCGGATGTTGTCCCTGATGTCCCTGTTGAGTGTGGAACACGTTGATCAGCTTGCCACTCTACCCTCCGGTCACCGGCAAAATCACCGTTAACGTGCTTAAACACTCAAATTACACTCGAGGGAGGGTATCCAACCCTTCACCAAAACACACAATCTTTCTATCAGAAACGATATAAATCAATCTGAAACAACAACAAATAGGACGGTCAGATCACATCTCGTCCAGAAATAACATATAAACTGTCACTTTATGTTTTTTTACTGTTTTTGGTCTTTTTTGGATTTTTTACTGTTTTTTGTACTTTTTTGTTTTCAAATAAATTTATTTTTGGCTTTTTCTTGGTTATACACTATTTTTGTTTGGTTTTACGCTTTCTCTTTAGTTGTTTTTGGTCCCGGGACCTCGGGACAAGCGGGCTCATGACTTCCCACCTAACCCTCCGGCCCCCGGAATTTTCGGTGTTAACTAAGTTAAAAAGCTAAATAGTACTGGACGGAGGGTACGCACCTTCCCCCCAGTACAATAACGGTCATTAAGTCCTCTACCTCGGGCTTACGCCCGGAGCGGAGGGTTCGTCGCTGAAACGCTTGCTGATCATGATGGTCTTATGCCTTTAACAGGCCCACCCAGGAGCGCCATAAAAACTTCTATGTAACATTCGCCCAAATTACTACACAGCGACGGAGCGTAGAAAAAGTACCTATTAACGACTGGCAGGCGTCAGTTACCTTAATCCTACTCGTTTTTCACCGTCTCGACCTTGCCAGTTGATTTTCTGGTCTGTTTAGGTCAAAGTAAAAAGTTACCATTTTTAGGCCATCAGTCAAACGACTTTTGATCAGCTTTCGTTTACATGCGAACACAACCACATAGCTGAGTCTCGGATCCTCAGACTACGTGATTGTCATTAAAAACACGGCTCGAACAACCTATTTTAATTTGTTTTTGTGTGACAGTTCTACATTAAGTCCATTGGAGATGGATTGACCCTTTCCTCTTTCTAGCTACTCATATTCTAAAATATCAAGTTACACCGGTGTTAATTTAAAGTTTCACGATATCCAAGTAGCTATACAGTCAGTTTTATACAGTCCCTTCACATAAACAGTCTCTGGGGGACCAAGCCTCCGCTCCCGTGATATTCCAGCGATAACGCTCTTTTTTCTCCTAATTTGCGTCCCGGGAGGGTTCCGTGGAATACTCCTTCCCCACTGAAGCTTCCTTCTCCACTAATATCTGCTGATAAGGGTCTTATCGTGCGTTGCTGCCACGATAAGAGGCTTCGTATTTTCCGTCTCTTGTACGACTGTTTTTCACAATATTTGTCGTTGTTCTTATTTTCGTCACTTTTTTGGCTCAAAATGGCCGTTTTTCGTATTTCTGAGAAATATCAACTTGAAAATCGAATTTTTAAAAATAAATATTCCAGAATATTCTGACCCTCCTTTCAAGCACTTTTTTGCTGTTAAGGCCTTTTCTCTCTGATTCGTGCTTCGTCGGAAGGTTGCGCTGTGCCATCTGGCAGAATGGCACATGCTGCAGTTAGAGAATCTTGATGTACGAAACAAAATCTGGCCCAGAAATGTCCTAACCAATCTTTTAGCTGATCGCACCAAAAAGTTACTGTTGACAAAATGAAATCGTTCAAAAGCCATACATGAATAGGTGTGCTAAAAACTATCACTTGAGAGATTTCGGTCATTCAGAAATGATATTGACGACAATTTTTTGGTTATTTATTTTTTGGAATTACAACAAAATGATTAAATGATTAAATTTTAAATGAACAAAAAATCATTGCAGTTATATTCCGAAACAAGATAAAATCATCACATTCGAGATCTTTTCTAAGAGTTTGGAAAACAAGAATGATGAAAAGCGAGGAAACTTTCATTGCTTAGTGTAGTTAGTGCCAGTTAAATATGTGGCGCATAATTCCGTATGATAACCTAATTACTGTCCCATATTCGAAATCAACAAATTACCAGAAACTCCGCATAATTGAGGCAATTTGGTAAAACAAAAGTGTGAAATTACAAAAAATGTCCTTTTAGAAGTATACTCTGCAAGGTCAGAAAATTTATTGATTAATTTTTTATTTGAAGTTATTAATTTTTAATGCAGAATCTGACGCTTGAAAACCTCAAGTACCGATAATGAGTTTCCGAAAAAAAATCAGCTGGTATAATTGTATGGGGAGGCTCGTCAAATTACCATTTTTGGTAAAAACATGCTCAATTTTAGGAAAACATCCGCATACCATATATAAAGAGCTAAAAACTGATTGGAATTAGTATGACCAGTCAATTTTTTTGCAAGGCATAAATCATACGCGCATTAACATAATCAACTCTTTTTTTCATTTTTATTTAGTTTCGTGAATAGCATATTCGCATGGCAATGCTTAAAACCCGGATCGATCCGCACGATTATCAAACTTTCTTTGTGAAGAACATCTGATTATAAACAAACTCATCCCAAACGTATAAATTCTCCACTTTTTTCGAACTACGGGAAAAAAGGCCCGCAGACAGCATGGCATAATTACACTACATACACTCATAGGTTTTGCAAAGCTTGTTTAGTGCCAAAAAAGTCTTTTGTCATATAAACGGTTGGGTGGTTAAATTACCAGAGACAATATCTACCAGCAAAAAAAAACTTACAGCAGTTTTTCTGGTAGAAAAAAAATCACCCATCAACCTATATACCCATATACCCATGTACCTGAGTAAAAACAAACGGAATAAAATTTGACCTCATTTGATTTGAAACAACAAAACAGCTCAATTAAAGGAACACTTCTCAACTGGATTTATACAATACTAAAAAAAACAATAGTGGAGGGGGTTCAAGTTTCAAATTTTCACAGAAGTTTAGCAGTATTCACAATGCAAAAAGACAACTTAACACAATAAAAAAGAACAAATACTGAACCAGAATATGCAATTGACGCATGCATACCTTAGTAAATATTCTAGTTCAGATCTAAAGTAATCTTTTCCTTCGTAAATTACAGTTCTGAATAGGTTGTGAAATAATAAAATGACGATTGGTTACTTTAGGAATAAGTTATTTTTTTGCAACTAGTTTCAGATCTGAAATGTAAATTTTCATATTTATAATGACTCTGATACAATTTTTGCAATTTTGTAATTCATAGCTTCTGCTAGCTACTATAAAAGTGTCTCATGACAGCTGAATTAGGTTTCCCAAAATATGCGATAATCATAGGAAAAACAGATGAGTAGCGGATGAAATTTTTCACCGCTAACTAATCAAAGTATATTTGAAAATTCCAAAAAATAGCAAATAAAATCAAATTCTCTTGTTTGCTCGAAATTCAGCTTTTAAAATTTCAGGAAATATTTCTCAGATCGAGATTCAGATCCTACATTTTGTTTTTGATGGTTACTTCAGAACTGAGATGTTCTTTTTCGATCTGTTTTTCATATCTTTCAAGTTTTCAGAAAAGTTTGACATAATGAGTTTTAAATCTGAAAGTCAATTTATCTTAGAAAAAAAGTAGAAAAAAAAACCTACTCGTTAAGGGCAACTCGTTAATCTATCTAGTTTTGTAATAATAAATACTGCATAATAAACATTTAAGAAATCTCCAAGCGCATTTTTAGAAAGTTTTTATTTAAAAACAACATTAATGATAAATTCAGAAAAGAGAAAAATGATTCAACTCCACTGAGCAAATGGGGAAAACAACTCTAAAGATTCAGGTTAATTTGTTTCTCAGCTATTTGGCTAAGATAAATCTGCACCTAAAACCTAGATTTCAAACTTCAACTTTCCCATTTTTGTCAAACTTTTGTTGAAATTTTCTTATGAATTTTCTAACTTTCAGCGGAAGAAAAAACAAACAAATGAGCAATCAGGGTAACAGTTTTGAGCTTTTCGTAGCTAATTAAAACTTCAAGGTAATTTATTAGGATCGCGATTAGACTGGGGGCTTTGTCGCCGCTTTGTCATCTTCACAAGGCAAGACAGTAAACCAGTTCGCCTAACTAGCCTAACTGGCTCTATACTTGTTTTCAATATCCATGCTAAATGCAGGAGAAAAAATTGAGTCCGATCTTGGGATAATGTTTTTAATCGGACCGGTACATTAAACGTTAGAAAAACAATTTAAAATTTAAATAAGTGTAGTATATGTAACGCCACTTTATCGTGGACAATCAATAATTTTCGTGGAAAGTGCATATTGAAAAATAACTGAAAACTTGAGATTAATTTGTGACGATGTTGCTAAAGCTTAACCTATTTTTTTTCAGAAACAGAAAAATCTTCTAATCAAACCGATTCTGATCATGTAATGAGATACGGCGTATTGGATTACAAAAACACATCTTAAAGCTCCTTAAAACAGATGAACTTAATGCAGCAATGAACGAAGGGGCTACCTTTTCGAAACATAAATTCGACTCAATTTGTGAATCAACTAAATCTCAAGTCATGATGAAAAGTTGTCAAAGTTTTTGCCTTAAATTTTACAACGAAGTCTCTGAACTTCTTCTTAATTTATCTCTGATTAACTTGGCAGTTTTCAAAAAATACTCGAAGACGTCTTTTTCGAAGAAAAAACAAGGTTTTTGTTTTACCTCGAATCTCATGCAACACTTACATTGGAACAAATTGTCTCGCCCAACTTCTAATAATTTGCTATATTTTTTTGCAGAGGAATGATTTTGTACCACCCAATCTGAAAAAAAATGACTGAAAAACCGAACCTTGAATTAAAAAAGTTAGACTCTTTTCCACTACCCCTCCCCCCCCCCACACACACACACACACACATTTCATTTTAATTTCGTTTTTTTTTCTGTTGTTTTGCGATTATGGCTAAATGTGAGATATTACGATGTAAAATAAGAAGACCAATCGTGTTTACAATAGTCAGTTTGTTCTCGATGCAAATTTCATTACATTATGATAATGTGAAGTTAGTTTTTGAAAACGAAATTTAAATTTGGAGGGAATGGAAAAGAACCAAAAATTTTACAGAAATATGTAGTTGGAATTGTTTCTCGTTGGCGAATCCCTTTGTTGTACTTGAAGTTTTTCACCAAAATTCTGTAATTGTTCAAGAAAATATTTGAAATTGAATTCTCATTAGGATGAAAAATAAATTCTGTTTCTTATAAATCTAAATCTACTATATGGAAGGATAATATTTCAGATTAAAATGTATTCGGTTTGACCTGACTACATAATTTGATGACCACAAAATTGATTTGAAAGCCACGTTTAGTTTCTGCTTTCCAGTTTCTCAAACTCAGAGATCTACTTTAGCTTTATTTTTGTTCTTCTTTGATTTCTTATTTGCTTGTTTTCCATCTGACTTTTGTTGTTTATCTTGTTGTTTTTCTGCTGATTCATTTGCTTGCTTTCCTGACTTTTTGTCCGAAATCAAAGCATCTGAAGCATCTTTTTCCTCTTTCTGCTGCTTGCTCCGTTTAACTAGGAATGAGTTGTCTACTGTGTATGGCTCAAGAGGTGACACCTACGATCAAAATGAACACAATTCCAACAAGACTGCTCCTATCAGGACGAAGCCTTGAATGTTCCGACTGCCTTTTAAGGTTTATGGAGCAGCAGTAATAACATAAAAAAAATTAAATGAAATAAAATAAAACGAAAATATTTTTTCTAAAATTTGAAATTTTTTATGAAATTATGAAAATCATCCCCCCACACGCCATATAAAGTACAAAAAGATAGATTTCGTTCCTTGTAACAAATCAATTATGGCAAATAAGTTTAACCAATTTGGAACGATTTATAAGACAGATTAAATCTCCGCTCACGCATTAATAGCGCGAATTATATCGCGCGTTAATTGTCCCAAATTGGTCAAAATGGCAGTCTTGAAACCCTCATAAGTTTACGAAAAATGATCACAGGTGAATTATCTTTTCAAATTTAAGCTCAGGACAACAATACTTTTTGAATGATAAAAAAAATTCCGTCAAAAATGGCTAATTAAAAAGTCGAAGTTTGTCTGAAGAAAAAAAAAACCACCCCGAGCACAAATATTCCGTTACTTTCGTATCGAAAGTCGGAACAATAAGTGTCTACTTATTAACGGACCTGTTTTCGGATCTTGTTAGCAGCTCCCCCCATGCCGCTACCCAGAGGCGGATTTAGGGGGGCGGGGAGGAGGGCGGACATTCCCTCTTCAGGGATTCGACCCCCTGCCGACCCAAAGGGTCCCCCCTGTGGTACTTTTAAGAAATCCAGTTTTGGCCGATCAACCTTGAAACTTTTCTCAAGGCGCCTTCGCCTAATTTTAGGGGAGGGGGAGCGCCTGCCGAAAAAACGCAATTTTTCGGTCAAAATTTCCAAATTTTCCAAAAAGTGCCTAAAAAAAAGGTCGACAAAACTTTCAAAAATCTTTCGAAAATCCGCCGCACCCCCCCTCCCCTCGAGAAAATCCTAGATCCGCCCCTCTCGCTAACGAGTACAGAGTAAAGAATTGCCACTCCTATTAAGAACAATTTCAGCGGCTAAAAATTTTGGATTTTTTTTGAATTTTAATGAACCCATCTCTTGCAATAGGAAAGGGGTGATAGTTAACGTTCTCAAGTTTTCGTTTAACCCACTTTTTCAAAGTTTTTCACTTACACACTGTCCCGCGTGATTTGGATCAACTTAACAATTACACAAACTTAATTTTCCAAAAAGTGCCTAAAACGCCTTTTTTGGACTGTTTTTTTCAAAAATTTGGCGCAAAAAATTTGGCCAAAAAAGGGACTAAACCGTGCTGCTCAGGGCATAAACAGCTCAAAAACCTATTCCGTCGAAGGTCGACCAAAAAAAAGTTAGACAATTTTTTTTGAAAATCTGAAACTGTTCTTTATAGGGGTGGCAATTCTTTACTCGGTTTTCAGTAGCAATTGTTAGAGGGGGCAGTTGTAAGTACAGGGTGTTTCAAATAAACTGTAATTTTATAAAACGCTATAACTTTTTTTTGAGAAGAGATAAATACACAATTGTTTCTGCACAAGATAGATAAGTGGCGGAGATTTGAATATCTGATAAAATTGTTTTATAAAAGATGCTGAAAGTGTCCGCCGTTTTGAGCAACACAGCTTTGTAATCTTTTCGTCGAATTTCTCAATGACTCTTCGATATTATCGGGCGTTATTGTATTTCGGGCACCTTCTACAGTTTGCATGAGTTCGCAATACTTCGTGGATTCGCACCATGAACAATTTTTCCCAGATGACCCCACAGCCAAAAATCCAGGGGATTCAGGTCCGGATTCTGAGGTGGCCAGGGTATAGGGGTTCGTCTACTTATAATTCTGTCGTTGAACTTTGTCCCAAGCCAACTGAGTACGCGTCCCGTGCAGTGACATGTGGCTCCGTCTTGCATAAACCATATGCGCCTCAAGTTTCGTCGTTCTCGAAGGACTGGCCAGAGGTCGTGTTCCAGCATGTTCAGATACGAAAACTGGTTCAGTGTTATTGGTCGTTGCTGTTCGTCTACGAACCAAAACGGGCCAAGAACAGCTCCTTGAAGGAAACCCATCCAGCACATCACTTTCTTTTTGCCCTGGTACTTGCACTCCGCGTATTCTCTGGGGTTAACTAAACTCCATCTCCTATCGTTTTGAGAATTTGGAGAGCTGTCGA
Organism: Symsagittifera roscoffensis; assembly: GCF_963678635.1. Classification (NCBI taxonomy): domain Eukaryota; kingdom Metazoa; phylum Xenacoelomorpha; order Acoela; family Convolutidae; genus Symsagittifera; species Symsagittifera roscoffensis. Next base: position 10,725,335 of record NC_087065.1, on the reverse strand, counting down.
GCACCCACCACTTTTCGTCTGAGAAAATCACCCGTGATGTGAAATCTGCCGCTGTTTCAATCTTGCTCAAGCACCAGACACCAAAAGTAAGTCTCAAACCGAAGTTCGTCTCTTTAATTTGGTGTGTTTTGAGCACTTTGTAGGGCTTCATTTTGGCAGCTCTCGCGACTCTCCAAGTTGTGGTGCGGCTCAACCCCAAATCAGCTGCTGCTTTAGTTATTGAATCTTTAGGATGAAAATCAAACTGTCTTATAATACTGGCATTCGCTTCATCGGTTCCTGGTAACCCCGTTCCTTTTCGATGCTGCCCTTGAAATTTCGATAACCCGCCTCTTTCTTGGAACCGTTTCCACACTCTGATAAACTGCGTAAGTTGAAGTGTTGATGCAACGCGTGGGGCAATGTAATATTCATTGATATATCTTCTCCGAACTTCAGTTGGGGATTCATAAATTGCAAACAAACAAATGATCCGTTTTTCTTCGTTTACTGTGAAAACCATTTTGTTGTTTTCATTTACGTATGAACAAATAGTTTTAAAATTTTTTTGTTGCGTGGAAGCGTGAAATCGCGGGTATTCACTATCGAGTTCAATTTATCAACGCAGTTTTTTGAGTTTTATCAAATCTCCGCCTGTTCTACATAATATCACCGAATTTGAAGTCGAACTGATCAACAGTTATGAAATGAGAAGCTTTTATAACATTACAGTTTATTTGAAACACCCTGTAGATTAAATTGGCAAATTTTCGACCAATCAGATTTCAGCAGAACTCGAAATTCAAATACAGCGCTATAGTGCTAGCTTACTGCTTTTCTATATAGGGGTGGCAATTCTTTAGTAGAATTATTAGAGATACCAAAAGGGTGGCGATTGTAAAATAGACCCCGTGATTTTTGCGGAAAATAGCTTGACCTTTTTTAGAAGGAAAATAGAACAAAGAAAAAGCGTTTTCTCAAATTGGTCTAAAAATCTACTGGAATTATAAAAGCAATTATGCGCGACACAGACTCGATAATAACTTTAGAGAATTGAAAAAGTTAGATATTTGAATATAACTATTTGGCAGAATATTGTTTCGACTTTCTAAGAAAACGAAATATTTATGCTTGGTGTGGTTTTTTTATTCAGTCAATTTTCGGCGATCGAAATGATAAATTTGACCAGAACATTTTTATGCCTCATTGAAGATACCGAATTCCTGAAATCAAATTTAAAAAGATGTATTACCTCCGATCATTTTTTGCAAAATTGTACGAATTTGTAAACAGCCAATTTGGCCATGCTCTGGACTAATTCATGCGCGCGTTTATCCATAATCTTGAAAGTGTAGCGCGAATTATTTATGCGTGGAAAAATATCCCGCACAACAAAATCGATCCGAATTGAATTGAGGCTAGCTAATCGGTCGTAGTAAATTCGTACAACTCAAATTTTCACACTTGATCTTTGAAATTGTCCAAATTTGAAAGTTTTTCAATTTTTTCTACTCCCAAAAGTCAATTCGATATGGGTTAAGTGGCAGTCAGAATATTCAGGGCTTTGCCCTGATAACCGCATAGTCTTGTTTTTATAATTCACTACACGGGCAATTTGATGGGGACGTAGTGACTGGCGCTTGTGCCCCTTAGCGTGCTCTGTTAATATTACTGATCAGCTTGATGCAACAAACATCAATATTCGTTCCAAATTTGAGAAAAAACTCAATTCTAATTGCGCTAATGTATTATGCGGCACCAATATTAAGCTGCACATATGCAAGCAGAACGGGTCCCCCCTTTGATGATTACCTTTCCACACTCGGTAGTGTAGTTGGTGACGGCCATGGGCTCTAGAGTGTCCACGAATGTGTTCAGCTCACACCATCTACCACAGTTGGGGATCTCCAACAGGTGGAAGTCGGAAGTGTGGGTGCTGTTCTTGAACAGAGTCTTGATGTAGAAGTAGTCAGGGTTGTCCTGGCTCTGGTACAACTGCAATAGATAGTAAAATCATAACGAGAGAAAGCACTACAGAAAGTTCCGACTGCCCAGCTATTTTTCCGACCACACAAGTCGGAAGCAACGACAGCTATTTCGCAGATAATACTTAAAACGCCAGCAAAATTTCACCCTTTAGAGAGCCCCAAAATGAAAAGTTTTGGTAGTTCAAAAATTAGGACAAGGCATGAATCTGCTAGTTGATTGGAAAATTTGTAATCGAAAAAAAAACGGTAAAATTTTTTTTTCATATAAATACATTTAAAATTTTGATTTTGGGCTGTAAAACAGAAAAGATTGCCCACAAAACTTCAGTTGTAAAAAACTTTTTACAAGGGATACCTCGAACAGTAGACACGCAGCGAATCCTGGCACGTGACTGAGTTCTATGCCTATGGCCTTTGTGAGGGACATCATTGAACTGGTATGTCCAAACAGCAACTTCATCTTGGGCGGCATGTCATAGTCCTTGATACAGTCTTCCACTGTAAATACAGTGAACTCTTGAGTAAAAGAATTTTTTTACAATTTCTGCTTTCAACAAATTTTTTACTGGGGAGGCGACTTTTCTTATAACGACCTGCAAAAAAAAACGTATAAGTCACTGAGTTTTAAGGCTTTTTGGCCAATTTTCTCTTCAGTTTATTGACCTAAGCTTACCATTTTTAACCGTGACCTGCACGCAACAGGTTTTTATTCTTATGCAAAAAATCAGTGCTTCAGTTCAATTTAAATCATTCATTCTTTTACATTCAAAGTTTATTTTCAGTAATGAAATCTTCATTCGATACTTAACACTTCTGATAGTTTTTGGTTCCAGTGACTCATCGTATACTACTAAACAGATGCATTATTTATTTATCCCTCGTCAAAAGGTATAAGTAAATAAGGCATGGGTTTTTGTTGTTTTTTCTTGTTGTTCTCGAAAGTCATTCCGGAAAAACTAGCAGCAAAGTTAGCATTTATCATTTATTCAAGATATAAGGGGGAGAGGAGAGGGGTGGAACACCCAAGGGTCAATTGAAAACTAGAAGAGCCGATTGACAGAAGATCCCATTAACCATTCGAATGTCAGCGTTGGAAAACCGAATGAAAAATCGTTAACAAGATCAGAGATCTAGACAGAATAAAGGCTTTTAAATTGTTTAAAAAATATCTGCTATGCGACCATTTTGTCGTCGGAATAGCCTCGAAAAGTTAGTTTAGTATGAAAAGAAGGTTGAACTGACCGTCGTGGTCGTGTGCGCATGAGTTGATGGCGGCACTGGCGGATGTCTTGAGAGCATTGAGGATGATATTCAGCACTGGTCCCCCCGTCAGCCTCCTCTGCTCGTCTTCCGTGAACAACAGGTCGTAGTCGTGCCTATTGTGTTGAAAATTAAGGAATTCATGCGAAAAACGATTGAGACAAAAAATATGGGCTTGGCACTTTTTATTGATCTAAGAAAGGCATTTGATACAGTTAATCATTGCATTCTTCTGGAAAAATTATGCGCGTACGGCTTTCGAGGAAAATTCAACAAATTCATATTAAGTTATTTGGCAAACAGACAACAATTTGTTGTTAATTCGAATGGTACTTCTAGGCAACAGGTGATATCGTACGGAGTTCCGCAGGGCTCTGTTCTTGGACCCCTTTTTTTCTTACTTTACATTAACGACATAAATAAAGTTGTTTCGAAATCGGAATTAAGTCTTTTTGCGGACGACTTTGCTATTCTTGCTTCTTTCCCAACGGCAAGGGTAAATGACTACTTTAAAAATGATTTGCTGAAAACAGATGACTGGTGTGTGCGAAATAAATTGTCGATAAGCTCTACAAAATGTATAATCTTACCATTTGGTAAACAATGTTTGGATAATGACTTTTCACTTGCGGGTGAAAACATAGGATTTACAAATTGTTTCAAATACTTGGGTGTTATCATTGATAGTCAGCTCAAATTTACAGATCATGTTGAAACTGTGTGCAGAAAATAATCAGAAAATAATCGTTTTATCGCTGTAGGACAAAAACTATGGAAAACTTCCTTTCATGCAAAATTGTTAAGTGTTTCAGTTTTTTGATGTCAAATAAACTCATACCCGATAAGATCGAAACGTACTCTCAAGAACAGCTGTCAAAATTTTTAAAGATTTTCAAAAGAAATTACATTTTAGACAATCTACAGCTGGTCGACAATTTTTTTCTGATTTGTTTACCCGTTGTCGTTACTTAATTGTGATAGTTATCCTGGAGGGTAGCTACTTGTTAGGTTGAAAAGCCTGTTCTAGCTATCCTGATGCAGTGAGTGATTACGTATGTATTTCTTCACTGTATCGAATAATTGAATTGAACACTAAATAGTTGTCAGAGAAGAATTGTCTCAAAACGGAAAAGCAGTTAATATTTTTGGAATTCAAATATGTCACTACCTACCAGTTAGTACGAGTTAAAACATTCCAGAGCTGTTTCTAAATTTGAAATGGTTCGAGAAATGTATCAACTAGAAGCTATCTTCATTTCAACAAGCCAGTCGTTTTTTTAATTAGTGGTCTCTTGTACCCTGAGGCGACGATTCGTAACGGACGATAATTCATAAAAAGTGAGAATTCGTAACAGACGACTACATGTACTCTTAACAGCCGTCTGTTACGAATTGTTGCCCAACCACCTGGCGTATATTGTAATTCCTTAGAAGAAGTGCTTAAGCAAAAATTGTCAATTATCAAAACTAAGCCACATTCTTTGACATTTAAAAAGAATAAAGACGTGCCAACGAGCAAAAACAATCCACCGCGCCAGCCATTTAAAAAACTTCGCGCAATTTTTTCTGCTTACGTGTAAAGAGCCTTGAGTTGGTTCACTATGTCCTTCGTGGCCCAGTGGGGGAGGGGCAGTCCATACGCCTTCATGGCATCCAGTGCCTCGTGCACGTCTCTCAACTCATTGAAGTTGGTCAGCTGGAACCCCGTCACCTTCGTCATCTTTTCAAAGAATTCCTGGTGACCTAGTGTTAAAAAGCAGGACAAAAATCGTAATCGGTGACAACATTTGGATAATTGAATTATTTTTGTAGTACCGCAGTTGGATTCTAGTCTTTAAACCAGACCCAACTTTTTAACTGCTTGGATTTCGAGGCTGGGAATTTTGGCCTCAAGAATCAAAAGACTAATTTAAGATCAGCGTGTTGACAAGAATTTGTTTTTTTTGTTTCACGAAACAGAATGTTACAAAAAGTTAAAAAATAAAAAAAATGTTAACCCGTGTTTTGATTGTTAGTTTTTTTGCATCGCTTAGAACGTTATTTGAAACAACTTTTCAAAATATGTTATAAATTTTGCCGAAAAAAACTGAAAATTAGCTAAGCAAGAATTTTTTATAAAGTTATTGAATGACATATTTCATCGATTACAAATTCACGGTTCTAAAAACGGAGATAAATTAGGTTAAAAATGATGAAAATAAAGCTTAAGAACAAAAAAGAAGAAATAAATCAAAAGTTTTAGCAATCAAAGTATTTTTAGAAAAAATTATATGATAACATGAGAAATAAAAAAGAAATTAAAATGGAAACTATAGAACAATTAAAGTAAATTTCAAGTACCTTGTAGTGCGATAGTCCTGAGGGGTCCGATGGTCTTGCGATTCAATTCAGATAGCCGAGAGCAGTTGTACCTGTGCAAAGTTAGGCGGTAGTGTAACCGCATATATAACCACTCTGCTTGAAAATATGAACTTATTTATTAATATTAATTTGACTTGACATACACTTTGTTTTTTTTTCAAATTATCTTCAAATTCCAACAAAATGCTTAGTTCTTTTTAGCAATTAATCATTCAATTACGCCAAAATTTGCAGCCGATTTAATCTGACACCGGATTTCGACGGCCCTCCCAACACAATTGAACCCATTTTTTTTAAATTTCGAACATTATTTGGTACTTTCGCAAAAATAGCGCAAAAAACAACTTTTTGATCTTAGTAGAAAATATCTCTAAAAATTATTTTGGAAATTTGTTCTCTCAAATAGTTTTTAGCTAGCTCAAAATGCTTCAATTATGCGGAAATTCTCGGGAATCTGTGATTTCGAACTTGTGGTTTAATATGCGGTATTTATGCGGGATTATGCACTGCATATTCATGCCAAACCTGACCATGACTAAGTCGCGTGTGTTGGTTAAAAGCCGCCAATAACCCGGGTTGTCAAAAACTGCCTATCCTACAAATTCATGGACTGAAAAAAATGTAGCAAGCTTATTACCAAATTTTTTATCACAAAAACTTTATGAAAAACGAAAGCAAAAACAATTTTTGTACTATGAAACTGTATGACAAGTAATGTTTCTATACTATTCAAGTGTATGACAAGTAATTTTTCTGAAATTTTTTTAAAAAATGTTTTCAAATTTTGTGTCTCGCCCGAAACACTTGCCAAGAATTATCAGTCATGAGGAAAACCAGAGTGTAACTGGCAGTAAACACGCAGATAAACTCCATTCGGTGATATTAGCCATGTAAGTTAATGTTAAAATTTTCACACAAAATTAAATAGCAGAAAGGTAACTTTTTGAATATGGCTAGAAAACTTTTTTTACAAATATATGTTTCTCTTAGCATACACAGCAGAAAAATTAATTGTGTTTCCAAAAAGCACTTGCTTGTCATTTTTGGATTTTTGGGGTAAAACTCAACTCGAATACGTTGTAGATGCAAAATGTCAAAATTTGTTAGCAAATTTTTTCCGTAAAATTGATTTGGAAGCACAAGAACAAGTTTGCAATCAATTGAAGGATAAAAAAAATGTATACCTCAAAATTGTATTAATTTTCCTATGGAAAAACGCAAATCCTGCAAATTTCGTATATGAAATTGTATGATAAGCATTTTTTTGTTCAAAAAATGTTTTTGATCCCAAAGTTTTAAGTCTCGTATGTAACCGAAACTGCCATCAATTTGTTTTGTTTGAGTTTTAAACCAAAGAAAGCTAATTTTTGAAAATAACTTTTGATTGAAAAATGCTTGTCATACAATTTTCTTCTGTCAAAATTGCATGACAAGCATTTTTTCCATAGACTTCATATATGAAATTCTATGATAAGCGTTTTTCTTGTATGAACGTCAATCCAGGATGTGTTAAATTTGAATGACACATTGAATTAATGAGTGGATTCCAAATGGATTTTGGAGACCTATATAGTTAATACCCGCCCAATTCAAGTAGTTTAGGGTGTTTGATGCCAACTTACGCCGAAGGAGGAATTTCTGCATAGCTGCATTTTGGATCTCAAAATCAATCGACTGATTTTCCAACTTCAACATGCAGCTAAGCAAGTTTAACGAGAAATTTAAAAGGGGGTTGGGATAGACCTTAATTTGATCTATTTAGGATGGGGGGATGTTAACTCAATCCGAATTTATAACCCAATGTTAAAGCTCAGTACACATACCATTTCTCCCTGTACGTGAGTTCGGCCGTCTTCTCAACCGGGAACACCTCGCAATCGGGATGCACGTCCATCCCACTGCACTTCTCAAAGTCCTCCTTCTCCCTCCTCAGATTGTAGAAGCCTGCCATTGTATTCTGGGCAGAGAGAATCGAACGGGTTCGACCGGTGCTCACGATCGAGATCTAAAACATGGCGAACAGAAGGCGTGCGTTTCTGTGGGGACTAGGGAGTTTTTTTTCAACCAAAACAAAATTACGGTGAAGCAAACCTCATTTTTCTAAGCACGCCGATATTTTTCTGGGGGGAAAAGTCCGAAGTTTACCCCAAATGCTAAAAACCGTTTTTTTAAGTCAAACGTGCTATCAAAGAGAAAACCGAAGCCACTTTGGAACCACCTAGAGCTATTTATGCAGAGTTTACTTGGGAAGCCACAACGGAGACGGTGGCAAATTTGCCGAAAATTAAATCGATAGCCTGAACGGTTCAGCGACAAAAATTTATCGAATCAGCGCCAGCTACTCTAAAAGACATTGCGATACCGATTCAGCTGACCCTCTCCATTAGGGGGGATAATTTTCTAGTCTATGACTCTGGGACTGATGATGCTGACTGCATGCTGATTATCTCTACGGAAGAAAAATTAGATGTTGTGGAGAGCAACACAACTTGGCATGCTGATGGAACTCTTAAATCTTGCCCCACACTCTTCTATCAAGTATTCACCACACACGCTATAGTAAACGAACAAACAGTTCCAATGGTATACTTTCTTTTGACACAAAAAACGGAATAATAAAATCTGCAAGCTTTTGAAGAACTGAAACAGTTAAACCCCCGCCTGGACCCCGCAAAAATTCTGCTGGATTTCGAAAAAGCGTCGATCAATGCCTTTCATTCAGTTTTCCCACGTGTCATTATCAAAAGATGCTTTTTCTTATCCTCCAATGTGATCTGGAGCTGGGTTTCAAACGCCTGAACGATCAATTGGGCAAAAATTCTGTAGTCATTCCATATGTGGAAAATTTTGAAAAGATATGGATTGGTCCAATGTCTCGCACAAAACGCCAATCAGTTTCCTTCCCCCAGATCGCTGAAATCAGTTGGAGTGCGCGCGAGATCAAAAGCAAAAGGGGAGAAGGCATCGATGGCGAAATAGGAAAAAACGCAGTTAAGATTGTCTGAGACATTGAGAAACTATCAGAACAATTGAATCAGTAATATACTACAGGGAGTAGCATTTAACTTTGATTTTTGATTTGTTTAATTCCTTTTATGTTAATTAAAATTTCGATTATTTCTTTTAATTGTTAATCATCAAACAAAACATTGATACGAATTTCCGCTTGTTTCGAATCGTCGCTTGTTACGAATAGTCAGTCGCCTTTTAAAAAATTACGAATTGTCGCCTGTTAAGAATCGTCGCTTGTTACAAATTGTCGCCCAACCATCCAGAATATCTATAAATAATAGGCTTCTGATGAATATCCAAAATTGTACTATCGATAAAACCCTGAAAGTATTAGCTGAAATTTTTTTTGTGACCAAGATTTGCTCTGCATAACTAATTTTGCCCCGAACATTTGCTAGTCGTAGGCCCTCGTAACTAGTTTTTCCTTTTTTAATCCTGTTTTATACAGTGTTTGACTATACTAATTGTGGCATCTGGCTAGAGTCTCCCTAACGCCTCTGGAACACATTGGATGCTTTAAGGACAGTAACATCAGTATTTTACATCAGTAACCACTGAATATTGATTTTTTTTATTCAAGACGGGCATCAGCCTCAAAACAAAAATTCAAGACTAAAATTCAGAATAGTATCAGAAAATAGAAAGGCCTTAATTCGAGTATATAATTAGAAAGTGCTGTCTGTGGAGTGTCAAAAAAGCTCTACAGTGCCGGGATTTGAATTTCAAAAATTGATGATGAAAAAGAAAGATGGGAACAAAACATGGCAAAGCAGCTTTTAGGTCAAATACGCATGCTTTAATCAAAACAATAAAATGAATGACCCGCAGGCTAGCAGTACGGCTTAAATATTTTTTCATAGCATGGATTTGCTTTTTGTAGCCTAATTACAAAAAGATAGATAGAGCCTACAATTGTAAAACATATAAAGTTGGTTTAAAATTGACCAAAACAGTACTCAAAGTTCACACATTTTCATTAAAAAAAAACAATGTTCTCATATTGTTGCACATAATGTTCTGACCAGATTCTAAAAAACACACAAAATTTTTTTCAAATTTGTGTCGTTGTTTTTTGCAGGGTGTGATAAAAGGATAGCGAAAAATTGAACAAAAAAACTGGAACTTAGGAAAATTTGACAGTCAAAGTAAAATAAGCAAAAATTTTTGAAAAATGACTCAGAAAGCAAAAAAATATCGAAAAACCATTCGAAAAAAAATTCACATTGTATCTAATGTGCTCCCATTTTTCTAACATTTAAAAAGTTTTGCTTAACCTAAAACCTTGTGTTTGGTGATAAAGGCAGTCAGAATTTTCAGGTTTTTACCAGATTCGAGAAATTCTGTTGAATCTCATTTTGTTGGGCTTATATTTGAAAAAACAGGTATACTGCTCGTGAACCAGGATTTGATTTAATGTTTATATATAACATATCTGCAAATAAAATCAAACATATGATACAAATTGACGCTTATTAGACAAGGTCGCCCTTGAAAATTTACTAACTTGAGCCTAATAAGAATTTGGAAACGTCACCAAGCAACTGCACTACTACTGATTGCTAAATAACCTTTGTTTTTAATAAGGAAAACTGTTGATGTCAATAAGGACGTGAATGCTACAATGTATTAGGACATTTTCTATGACTTTTTTGATATCTTTGATAAGACATTTTATTTTCTGGTAGTCAAAATCAGCTATTCTAAAATATACATAGTTAAAATTCCTTGCGAGTTGCAACTTACTAAAAGTTTGCCGGAGTGACTCTGCTTCGTTTTCAATCACAGAAAAAGTATTTTAGAACAATATTGCCCGTAGTGGTCTTTCATTTTCTCTTCAATTTTTTTTATTCTTCAGGAAAATTTTCATTTTTTTACCTCAATTTTTTCTTATTTTTCATTTTTTTTCCAGAGCATTCAAATAATAGTGCAAGTTAACTGCTAAACAAATATTGGTGCAGTTAACATATTTCATTTAAAAAAAACTAATTATGGCTTAAATCAATGTTTTCTTGTTATTCGCTACAAATAAAACACAAACTCATTAACTTTGACCCAATTTTCTCAACAGTGAAAAAAAGTAAGGAAAAATCTCACGTCGATTTGATCACAACTGAATTTTTTTTTCGATATATTACTAGGCTCAGAGCAGAAATGGGTTCTTTCCCGCGAGAGAGGCGGGTATTCAAAATAATTAGCCGAAAATTTTGATAACCTTTTTTTTTAGCGCCGCAGAGAAATATTTAGAAAAAACAGGCAAAAATACTGTCCAGCAAATTTTTTTTAGGTCGAGCAATTTGTTGTTTTTCTGAGCTCTAGCCCAAATCACTGTAAAGACTTTTTTTTTGACCAAATTGTCTGCGCCTCAGGCAAAATTTTGAAAAAACAGACCAAAAAAGGCGTTTTAAGGCACTGTTTGAAAACATTTCACCTCAAAATCAAATTTTTGGCGTGCGCTCCCCATCAAACTTAGTATATATTGGTCAAAAGAGTCCTTTAGAAAAGTTGAAGGGTCGCTCGACCTAAAATGGGTGTCGTTCAATAGTACCAATTGTACTTTGGGTGGTGTTGGGGTCGATCTCAGCAGAAGAAGGCGTAAGCCATCCCCCCTTCCCCACCCCAAAACCCACCCCCAAAACACACCTTATCTCGACCAATTGTGTTGATTATTCGTGCTATTCGGGGAGAAAAAGTTTTTGTACTGTGAATCGATCTGGATGAGGAAAATAATCCAGCTCTAGGTTAGACAAACAGTAATTAAAACTTAAACTGTAAATGTTATCAAGTCAAAAAACGCATCATTCAACGACGTTTTGAAAGCGACTCTCATTTAATTAGCTCTGATTTTATTGTTTAAATCGTGCCTACGATGCCATACAGACACAAAAAAACTAACTATATTACAATGTGTTTCGATAAAAGCGTTTGATGATCTTCAGAACTTTTGTTCAACCACCAAATTTTATCAAACAATCTGGTCGATTATTCAAAAACTATCAAGCATGAGATTTATGGCAATTTAATTAGCTTTGCTTAAAGTATTACTTTACATTTGAATCTATTAATTAAATGGCCTGGTAGTTTTCTTCTTTCGAATCAATTACTGTTTATTGTATACATTAATTTGGAACATGGTGTTTTTTGGATGCAAGAAACGTTTCAAACAGCTTTGCGCTACTTTAATTGCTCTTTTGTTTATGCGATTATTCTATTCAAAAGGTTTGTTCAGAAATTATATTTCGGCTGTATTTTATGTCAAATCAAATCAAAAACTGTTAATTTTGCGACCCCATTTTTACATAGTGGACAAAATTAAACGCAAACTCAAGCATTTACTTTGAAGCCTAACTTTAAGGACCATTTTGGACAATATTTACTTTGAGTTTTAACAAAATTTTTGCAGCAACCGGCAGCAAAGAAAGAAAGATGTCTTAATATTATCAGTAAAATACAACCGATAAAGCAAAGATAGCTCACACTGGGGGACCACCACAGTTGGTTGACTTTACTAATGAGTTTTCGTTTTCTGTTGCTACGAAGTGTCTTCTAATCGATAGGAACTCTGTATAGACAAGATGGATTAAAAACTGTCATTGATTTCAGTCTCGCCGAAAGGTATCGATGATGTCGTTGTCTTTTTCTTACTCGTGAGGGTTTTGATCTCTTTCCAGCTTTTGACAGAACCTTTTGTATTCTTGTTTGATCAGACATTTTCGCCGAGAAGGCGCTCAATCTTTCGTCGTTTCTTCAGCTTGTTTTAATTGCCCTCGTTGTTGATACTTGGATTTTTTCAGCGGGATGTGCTTCACCACTGGATTCATATAAATTGGATCTTTATTGCTCATCTTGACTGATTTGAGTGGGCAGCACTGTTGATAAATTTCTTTCAGGGTAAGCATTATAAAGCCCGTAGCTTCATTTTCGCCTTCCAGACTACAAGGGTGTGAAGTCATAATCACCACGAGCTGAATCCAATTGGTGTCTCTTGTGTTAGCTTGGAGTGGAATTTTCAGACCCGGAAAAAAACTGGGAAGTGCTTCAAAGAAAAATTGAGACTTCCGTAGAGGGTAGTTTTGGTAGCCCTCAAAGTAAACATTGTCCAAAATGGTCCTTAAAGTTTAAAAGTAAAAGCCTAAATTAGCGCATAATTTCGTCCTCTAGTGTATATATTAGTTTGTGACTTAGCTCAAACTACATTTTTTATTGTACATTTTAGACAGAAACAGATTCTCAGTAAGTACTGAATTGTCAACTGATGTTTTTATAGATATCTACAGTATACGGGACTTCATTGGTGGAGCCGAAACCCAAAAGTAAGTAAATTCTATTTTCTAACACTCTTGAAGGGGTGAAGGAATTATTTTGAGCGGTAAAGTAACTCGAAGAAATAATTCTCAACGTAAACGTAGAATGACACAGAAGCAAAGCGGAGCTTTGCACCATTTGCCATATCACACAAACATAGCTTTAGAAGCTAGCAAAAAAAACTATGAAAAAGTCGAAAATGATAAAACTCAAAACTTTGTCTCCATCGATGCTCAATTTGAGGATTACATGTCAACCAAAACTAGGTGAGTAGCGTAAAACATCAAAAGATTCATGTTTAATTTCAAAAAGGTAAAATCAGTCAAAACTATTCAGACCGAAAAATTTTCAAGCAAAAAAAAACAATTTAAGAGGAAAATATAAGAAGTCAGCGCAACTAAATTTAACAATTACAAAACACTTGCCACTACTATTCCGTAACATAATTATATGATGTTCCAACAGTACAATGAGTCTAGTGTGATGTGTCAAATAAGCTGACAAAATATAATCACAAAAAATTGGCTATAAATTGTTTTTGAAAAAAAACAGGTTCTTATCGGACTCGAACCGACGACCTTTACCGAACCGGCGCAGTCTTTATTTCTAGGCCAAGTGTGCAAAAAAAGCTTTTCAATAAAAATCAAATCTGTTTTTTGATTTGATAACGCGTGCTAACCAACAGCGAAATAAGGTTTTAATTTAAATCATGAAAATACTTCCGTATCCGTACTCTAATGGTAACTATAGGTTATTCATCTCCAAAACAAAATGATTCAAATGACAGAAAACTGTACATGTATCCCTACTGAAAGATCTAGTTTTAACCATTTTTGCTTGCAAAGTCCATAGAAAAAAATAAAAACAAAAAAAATTTTCTGTTGATTTGTTATAAATGTAGTTAACAAAGTAAAAACTTCTATCAAAAAAAAAAAATGAAATCCTTTTCTATTGAATGAAACAGTAGGCATTTTTTTTTGCAGAAATCAACACTCCGGAAAAAAAGTTTTTGCATGAATCAACAATCCGAAAAAAAACAGACCGGTCTTCTATGTGATAAGCTTCGCGTTCTAATTTACCGTACCGTGTATCCGCTGCCCAAATTGTAGCTCCAGGAGTCTACTGATTTTTGTTTTTATTTTCATTCAGGTGGCATATTTAACGCAGAGGTCAAGCGGAACTTGGCATCACTTGCGATACTACACAAACATAAAAACATGAGAAAAAAAAAGTGCAGCTAAAGAAATATTCGAGCAGACTAACGAAAGTCTGTTAAATCTATTTTTACCAGAAAACAATTTCAATTTACTGGAAAAAGCAGGTCCGCCCGGGACTCAAACCCCAGACCTTAGGTTGCAAAGTTAACCACATTAGCCAAGATGAAATGAACCTGAAAAAGGTAAAGAATAAGGCAAGTGAGAAAATTGAGTAAGGTTCCCAATAGAAGTTGTTAAAAGGGAAAATAACGATCTAATTCCTGGTAAGAGACATTCGCTCTCGCAAGCATATTTGAAATCATCTTCATTGAAAATCTTCAAATCATTATAAAAACATTCAAAAACTACATTTTTGGTTTCTAGTTATTTTTCTAGCTATTTTGTGTAAAACACAGAGGTCAAGCTGGACTTCGGAAAAACATCATATATCTCAGGAAACATAGCCAACAGAAGTTTGTTCAATTATCAAAAAATAAATAATTTAAGTTTTTTAACTTTCGCAAACAACTTCGCGTTAAAACTCTTTTAATTTCAAGAAAAGTTTCTTTTGGTTGACATTTTATTCTATAAAGATCTTAAAACTTAAACCCCTTTTTTAAATAAAAAAAATCTCTCATGTTTTGTCACGTCATCCTGAAAAAATGGATAAAAACAAGCCGCAAATATATGTTAGCTACTCGCTCGATAACACTTAGAAAGAGAAAACGTTGCGATAAAAAAAATCAGCAGAGTGTGACAAATGAATTGACGGAAAATTTTCTGGTGATCTGAAAAAAATTTAGCATATATACAAAACCCCAATTTTTTTTGCAACTAAGGTTAAAAAAATTTGTAAGACATTGCGAGTCCAAACTGTGCACTAGAAAGGCGCACAATTTTGTGTGTATGTTCCTGGATTCCCGAGACAAATCTTTAAACATGCTCCAAATTTCCACGACAGCTCAGGTTTACTAAACGAATATTTTATTATTTGTTTATAGATTCCACTATTTACTTCGGATTCCGCAAAATTGCCTCTGTTGTTGGGGCGATTTTGAGCAATACAAGGTTTTAGCTATTCTTCTATGGAATCCAAAACAGTTAAGAAGATCAAAGAAAGTGAACATTGTTAATGTTTCTGCAACAATACTGTTCTCGGCCTCTTGCGAAATTCTCCTGCAATTCACAAAATGCACAGATTGCTTTCGTAATGGAATTTTTTACTTGAAGAGTAAACAAGAAAAAATGTGTCGACGTAGCTGAGTTTCACTGAAGCTTGCTAGCAAACATAAATTTGCACGAAACATTTGATTTGCAAAGTCGGCTCTGCAATGAGCTTTGTATCAGGCCGTACACTTAATTAAAAATTCTGATACAATTTTCTTGACAAGAAATAATTTTTTTGCGGATCACATCTCATGGCCAAATGAGCTTTATTATGACAGATCTGGGCTCGTCAATACAAAAGATGAAATGTAAACAGCCTTTTCCATCCAGGGTTGGCAATTTTTTCTAATATTTGAAACGGTCAAAACGTCTCAAACAAAAAGTCTAAAAAAAGTTTTTTTTCAAGTGTTTTTTCTTGCGACGATGTTGAGGTCTACACCATCAAGTATTCTGAATGATCCCTCAAAAATTTCAATTCGCTTTAAGTAGCTGTAATGAAAACTAGTTCCACCCAATTGAAACAGAGAAAAGTTAAAAAGTACACCTGAATCAAAACAATTGTTTTAAGCAGGGTTTAAACAACAATTTTTCGCCAACGGTACTTGTTTCAGATATTTTTGTTATTTGATTTTTGATATTTTAACAGACAGAAATGCAGAGAGTTGCTGCTCTTTTCCGCTACCCAAAAATCATGTGTTAAGGCCAGAGTGTATCTGTTCAAATACCAGAAAATTCTGAAGCAAACTGTTTATGTTTCATCTGTTGTTCACAAAACCCAAGAAAAAAGTTTTAAAAACCTAATGAAACCACCAAAACTTCCGCCTGGTTGTATAAAAACTTCAGTGCAAAGCAAGGTGGTTTAGAAAAGTTTCGGTTATTTGAAAACCAACGCAAGCCAGAATAAGTCTTAATTAGCAAAACGAGTGACAGCTTTGTTGATTGTTTCAGCTCTTCACTAGAAGATTACAGTCCTCGGCCAAAAAACGTTTTAGTATTTCCCAAAAACTCATTTCATGGACGTTTATTTTCTGGCAACGCCAGAAAAAAATGTCGGCTCAACTTCGACTGCGATTTCTCCCAGATCAAACAGCAAGTCAAAACCTTATCGAAATATGATCTAATAGTGATTGGAGAGAACGAAGGAGTAGACAGAATGGTGAAGAAAATTCACAAGCATCAGTACGCCAAAGAGAGGAGAAAAGACCAAATATGGGCATTCATAGCAACAGAACCGTCCACAAGACTAGAAAAGTAAATCAATTTAATGTTATCAAGACTAGTCGGCAAATACAAACCAGCTACCATTTAAGCCAGGTAGAAACAATATGTTTAGCAACTATGCAACAGTTACGAAAATCAAAATAAGTTCAAAAAGAATGACGTTAATTTCGGTTGCTTTTTAATTTTTGCTAGTTTTTGGTTCGTTTGTACTTCGGTTGGCTCATTAACAACTGTAAATTCACACCAGTTTTGCCACACAAGCCATTTTTTTTTACATTGCAGATTATTTTATAAGAAATATTTTTTCTTCTAATGACCAAAATTAATTATATTTTCTCTAAAAAAATAAAGAGAAATGGGAGTAACAAACCCGGGTTGACCTCCATAGACCAAAAACGCTAATCATACAAGTAGTATATGTGGGAGGCGATCGGGGGGGGGGGGGGGGGGGGGGGGGAGATGATCTCCATGTATTAACATATGCTATAGAGTATCCGGTCATCACCCTATGTATTAAGATAGGGAATAGATTTCCCAATGTATTAAGATAGGGAATAGGTTTCCCAATGTATTAAGATAGCAGGTTTCAGATGGTAAGGTTTCAGATGGTAAGTTTCAGATGGTAAGTTTTTTTTGTCGCCCGAGTTTCTTATGTTTAGTTTTCCCTATGTAATGGAAATTCATTGTAGGGAATTAGGAAATCCTTAAGATAGGGAATAGATTTTCTATGTATTAAGTTAGGGAATAAGTTTCCTAATTAAGATGGTAAGGTTTCAGATGGTAAGTTTCAGAAAAAAATTTTGGCGCGCGATCTTACCATGTTTTAAGACTTCCCTATGTGAAAGAATTCAGTGTAGGGAATTGAGAACTCATTAAGAGAGGGAATATGTTTCCCAATGTATTAAGAAAGTGAATGGTAAGGTTTCAGTGTGATGGTAAGAAAATGGTAAGAAAAACGGTATTTTTCGATTTTGCGTGGAAAGGTCTAATTTTTTCGCAAAAACTTCAGCACGCGTTATTTAATTAGTGAGTATTACGTGTAGATTTTGTAATGAAAGTATTATGTTTTTTTTTGGTTCAAGGTAGGTCAATGGTAAGATGGGCAAAAACTTGGATTTTTTATCAAAAATTTTTCAAAAAACACGATAAGATTTGTTATAATTCGACCTAATAACTCATTAATTAGATCATGTTCTTTTTTTGAAACAATGCTGAAACATACTGAAACTTCGATAAAGCCAAGGTTTTTGGAAAAAAAATTGCAAAAATTTTAATTTTTTTGGAAAAAATTGCAAAATTTTGGATTTTTCCACAATTTTCACTCAAAACATTAAAATATGATAAAATTTACCCTAATGAGCTCGGAAGCAGGTTTTATAAAGTTCTGAATATCAGAAGGAAATGTCTTCATAATGCCTTCAAACTTAGTGAAACTTCAAAAAAAGTCAAAATTTTTGGAAAAAATTGCAAAAATTTTAAGTATTTGGAAAAATTGCAAAAATTTCAAGTTTTTGGAAAAAAATTGCAGAAATCTCATAGTTTTGGCAAATGAATTGTTGCTTCTGATCTAATTGAAAAAATACTTTTACGTACAGAGTTTAAAATTGAGCTCAAAATGTATTTTAATTGGCATCATGTTGAGACAATGATACAAAAACTTGAACAAAAATATAAATTTTTCCACAATTTTCTCTCAAAATATTGAAATACGATAAAGTTTACCAAAATTTGAGCTAAGAAGCGGATGGTATAATGCTCTGAACATATAAAGCTCGTAATAGCTGAATCAATACTGAAATAGTGAAAATAAACAATTTTCGAGAAAGTAAAGTAAAAATTAATCAAATCTATCCAAAACTTTTCCTTTTTCAACCTTTTATTTGGGTAATTAACTGGTTTTTGTCCACATCAGGGAGAATTTAAAAAATAATCTCTAATCAAATGAACGAAAAGCGCAGTATTCATAAATATTTCTAGATGACCATCCGTGATTCAACTCCTTCTCAGTTATTCCTCAATGATTAACCCAAATTTGTACAAAAATTACAACTTCTGAGAAATTTTTTAATGTTGATAATAACAAATTTCAGATCAATGATGAAAAATGAACAATTTACTGCTGCAATTGACAAAATTGAGGTAAAATTTTAAAAAAAAGGTGTATTAGATAATAGATGAAATTCAACAAATTCTTCTTCATAACTGATGATTATCTCTCTGTTGCTTTTAAAACACAGTTTTCATGATTTTTCTGTAAAAACTTTCTTTGTCTGAAAGTTCTTCTTGTTTTCTGCTTAATACATGTTTTCTCTATTGAACTCACTTTACAAGACGTTTTGGTTAGAACTGGAGAATTTAGGAGGAAAAAAGTGTCAATTGAACGAACAATTTGCTGGCAGAGATGAAATTAGAACTGATATCGTCTGATTATTTCGATGTAATTTGTAAATATTTTCCATTGAATTCCCTTGTTCAGTTGCTACAGTAAACTTTTTAAGCAAAAACACAGTTTTTGAGATCATTAACTATCACTTTTCTTGCAAAATAATTATTAAGTTGCTTTTTGTTCTTGATTTTTGTCAAAAGTTTTCTTCTCAAAAATGTCCATGTGAGAAAAAATCAAGGCTAGTTAAAGCAATCAAAAGCACATGTAAAAATTGAGAACATGAAGGTGTTTTTTTACGTTGAGTTTCCAGAACAAATTAAAAGTAGCTCTATTGGTTATAATCTGAAAACATCCGGAAATACGCAAGGGAACCTAATTCCTAACGACTGCAACATCTAAAAATTCTAAAAGAGCGCGTTATAAAAAAGTCAATTTTAAAGAAAAATCAAGGGACAAACTGTAACAATTGAGTATTTTAATAATCGAAATTTTAATGCTTAAAAAACTAGAATTCTACCTAATTTTTCCAATTTAAAAAAATAACAGAACAAAATTTTTACTGTGTGTCTTTTAGAAATTTTTCAAGTTAAGTTTCATTTAATTCAGAGATCTTACATCTGGTTCTGCTAAAGTATCAGTTTGTTAAGAAATTTTTAGCAAGCTCCATAATATTTTCTCTAAAAATCTTTCTACATCATTTTTTATTTGTTTTTGATCCAAAATAATGAAATACAGATCTTGAAAGCAAATTTTTTGAGCTCTGATTTCTGTAAAATCTTCCAAATTATGTCGTTGTTGAGTTTTCTTTGCAAGAATTATCCTCAAAACATCTGATTGTTCAGATAAAATTACCTATAACAATTATTTCAGTGAATTACACATAAATATAAATCTTTGATAGTTTTTATGTTTGGTTTTTTTCTCAAGATAAAACTAATAAGTGAAATTTTAGTATAATTATCTCAAAACCACTAATGAAATAAATTGAGTTTATATCTCAATTTAGAACTTTCTCAGTTTCTGCTTCATCTACTATCTTCCAACTTAATCCTATTTGAACAATATTTTACTTGAAAACTGAATTTTAGATGGAAAAATGTATCATTTCAACGATTGCTCAAAGATGCGATGCAGAATTATTACCATAAATCCTTTGCTAAAAATCTTCAAGCGATTTTCTCATCCAAATAAATGTATGTTGCTGTTTCAACTCTGAATTTCTTTACTGAGGTAAATTTTTGGTTGAGAATTATGCATATTATTAAATTGAAGTTTTCACAAATTAGCAACAACATACATTTTTTCAATTTTACTATGTCAATTCTCAATTTTTCTTCTGAAATCGTCAAAAAACAGTAGAAAACCATAAACATGAATACATTAACCCCCTTATTTGTTTAAAATTGCACTACTCTTTGAACACTTTCGCAAACAATAAACAAGGAAAACTATTAAAAGCTAACAAGACGAAACATTTCAATTAGTCGATGTTTCATAAATAACCAGTTTTTTACATTTTTTTTTACTAAACTCTGAAATACTCATTAGCGTATGTTATATACTTCTACGAAATTATCGCAACAAAATCTCCTCAAGCGTGCCACCAATTGAGTTTTTACTGTAGATTAAAGATTTTCTGATCTATTTCCCTTGAAAAATTCACGACAATTTGAACTCGATTGTTGCTGGTTTTTATCATCAATCAGAACTTTTGAATAAAAAAATTAAACTATAGATCATGAATTGTGATGAAAAAACCATAACTTTAACTAGAATTTTTCAAAATTATCTTCATTCAATTTCAGATTCAGTAAAAATTAATATTAATAATGATTTTTACGTTTTTAACAAAAAAATTATTAACTTTACCTTCTCGCGGAGTGTGTATGGAGAGTGCTGAGCACATAATTCAACATTATAATGAAAATATTTCTTCTTGAAATGGTTTGTAAGTTCCTCGCTGCTATGAGTATAAAAGTTACAGTTCGAACACTTTAAAACACCGCATGTTCTACGATGTCTTGACGCATCTGAACGTGTGTATTCTCTGCCACATACAAGACATGCAACTCGTTCGTTTATATTCAGTGACGGCATCTCAATAAAAAGAGAAAAAATAAATGGGAGATTTAGAATGTCCCAAATTTTTAGAAACGAAAAGTTGAATAGCCTCAAAAAATTAATGAAAGTAAATAAAAACAGCAAACTTCTTAAACAGTTGTTTTTAACGTGATAGAAAATCAGAATAGACATGCTATTTAGCCTAGCTGAAAATAAATTCATGCAATCTAACAATGGAGTTTTCGAAAGTTTTGCTATCAACCAATCAGATTCGAGTATTAATTATAAGGAAACTTTTATCTTTTCTGATATCAACCAATCAGAATCGAGCATTCCTTCACAGTAAAATTTGTGGTAATAACCAATCAGAATGAAGTATTCACAGATTTTAAATTATTTTACAGACCAGAACAAAACTATGTTTATAAAACTTCCCAATCGGTTAATTTTACTGAATTTTTCTGACATAACTGATATACAAATTTGACACCAAACTGAGATAATTTAGTTTTCTTGTCTGGTTTATAAAATTTTATCAATTTTCAATTCAAATTTTGAAATTTCGATCAAAATTTTATTGATTTGTTCAATTTCTAACCAATGGAAAAAAATTCCAAGATATACATTTTTATTGTTTTCTTTTTGGTATAATGTAATATAATAAACGGGAAGTCTTTTAAAATTAGATAATCGATTAAAAGATATTCTGACAAATCTAGACTTTGTATTTGTTTCAAATTTAAAACAGTAATCAAAATAAATCTTTGAGAGTTTTTATGTTGAGTTTTCTTCACAAGAATTATCCTCAAAACATCTGAATGTTCAGATAAAAATGCCTAATATATCAAATAAAAACAATGATTTCAGTGAATTACACATAAATAGTACACATAAATATAAATCTTTGAGAGTTTTTAAATTGGGTTTTTTTTCTCAAGATAAAACCTATTAGTTAAATTTTAGTATAATTATCTCAAAACCACTAATGAAATAAATTGAGTTTCTATCTCAATTTAGAACTTTCTCAGTTTCTGCTTCATCTACTATCTTCCAACTTAATCCTATTTGAACAAAATTTTACTTGAAAACTGAATTTTAGATGGAAAATGTATCATTTCAACGGTTGCTCAATGATTCGATGCAGAATTAGTACCATAAATCCTTTGCTAAAAATCTTCAAATGACTTTCTCAACCAAATAAATGTATGTTGCTGTTGCAACTCTGAATTTCTATACTGAATTAAATTTTTAATTGAGAATTATGCATATTATTGAGTTG
This sequence comes from Symsagittifera roscoffensis, assembly GCF_963678635.1. Taxonomy (NCBI): domain Eukaryota; kingdom Metazoa; phylum Xenacoelomorpha; order Acoela; family Convolutidae; genus Symsagittifera; species Symsagittifera roscoffensis. The sequence continues at coordinate 10,703,123 of NC_087065.1, read as the reverse complement.
AAATTTTCACAAATTAGCAAAAACAAATATTTTTTAAATTTTTTCAAAGTCAATTCTCAATTTTTCTTCTGAAATCGTCAGAAAACAGTAGAAAACCATAATTTTGAATAAATTAACGCCGTATCTGCTTAAAATTGCACTACTCTATGAACACTTTTACAAACATTAAAGAAGGAAAACTTTTAAATGCTAACAAGACAAAACATTTCAATTAGTCGATGTATCATAAATAACCAGTTTTTTACAACTTTTTAACAAATTCTTAAATACTTATTAGCGTATGTTATATACTTCTACAAAATTATCGCAACAAAATCTCCTCAAACTTTCGGATTAAAAATTTTCTGTGTTTCTAAACAATTTAAAACTAATACAATCTCCATCAACGTCATCTGTCCACCACTCTTGTAGTTTTTTGCAATAGTTCAATTTTGAAATCTGATGAATGTCCATTTCAGACATTGAAAACGCTTTTGATAGAAACATGTTGACTGAAACAAACAAAGAAACCTAAAAAACTGGAAATTATTTTATCATGTTTAGTTTATTTTGTAATCACCATAAAAACTTTTTCAATCCTTGAGAAATAAGAATTGATGTAGCCAATCAAAAACTCAAATTATGGCAAAAAAAAAAACTAATTAAATACAGAAAGTCAAAAACTATTAAAAAGGTTTTCAACTACCTTCTTGTTTGTAATTCTGTTCAAATAAGACAAAATTTACCAAAATTTAGAAAAAAAAACAGTAATTAATTAAGTTTTTCTGTAACTTCTTATGCAATAACTGAAAAAACTAACTGATACTAGGTCAATGTCTTATGTCAATTTCGATTAAATTGTATGTTTTGTCTGACTTTTCCTCAGATAATATAGCTCTAAATATACACTTCAGTGAGAAAAAATAGTTTTGAACCAATGTGGAAGGTTTTATATGAGTTTTCTTTGTATGGAAAGTGTGTAGGCGTTACTTCTCCTATATAAATCCACAATTTTCTGCAAAAATCATTCTTCCCAATGGCAGCTGCTATGTGTCAAGTTCTTCCCAGCTTTATTCAGATTACAGTAAAAAGTCGCTATTTATTACTGTTTCCAAAAAGTTTTACGAAAAATACATAATAACAATTCTTTATGTTCAACGAAGAATTGTAAGTTCCATTTGGTTTTAATAGGAACTTCTTTCAACCAAATTTTGCAGAGATTAGATAAAAATATTTACATATATCAGGAAATTGACTGTCTCTACACTTTGTTTAAACACAGATTCCATTCAAGTTTTGTTACATTAAGCGGAGAAGTGTTCAATCAGCTTAATCGAGTAGTTCAACATAACTTACGATAGAAAGGACCCGAAAAGATATCTAGTATTGCAAAGAAACGACTAATTCGGAAAAAATACAAGAGACATTATCTAAGTTCTAATCAAAAACTTGCTTCCACACAAACTCATGGTTCAGCGTTTCTAGACAGAATTCAAAAAATTCAAAATTCAAAAGATGAGTCTGATTTGTTGAAGATTATTGATTCTTTTATTGATTGTCATGGTTCTGTGAATAGTGATTATGTAAGCTTTGTGATAAAATAATCAACTGTCTCACAATGTTTTCTTGGTAGTTTGCCCTGATAAGTCTTTCAAAACTAAGCTTTGGCGCAGAAACACTTAATTCAGATGAAAAGAAAAACCAATATACAAACAAATGGGAAACTTGAAAAAATGTGAAAAAAGACAATAATTGAGTTAATTTTTCAGTTCGTTGTCACTTTCTTCTTCATGTGCCACGCCATGTTTTCTTCTAAACAGAGTTAAGTTATCCTGTTGAATCATCAATTTTTTCTTTCTTGTACCTTTTATCACAAATTGTTTCAATTTTTCGCCAATCATGTAGGTAAATTCTTAAGGGACTGAAAAACTTCTTCGGATCTCTGTAGAAGGTGTCAATTTCAACCATTTTTCCAAAGTTAGTCATTTGTAGTAAATGCTCAATTGTAAGCAAATGAAAATTGTTTCCGTATCCCAGATCCACAACTTCAAAATTTTTTTCATTTGAAACATGAAAACCCGTACTTTTTTCTCAAATAGGACTTGGACATTGCCAATTCTTTTCTAAATTCTCGAATTATTTTACTCTCGAGTTCTTTCCATTCTGGAAGATCTATGATAATTTGCTCACTAGCCTGGGAGATTTTATTAAATTTTAGAGTCTTGACAGTTTCGGTACCAATTTCAAACTGGATGCAGTAACTCACTCGTTCTATTATTATTGGTTTCAAAGTTTGAGATAGACTTCCGTTTTTTAAGAATTCTACTCATGTTGATAGAATGAATTGAACTGTAGAAGTATTTCAAATGAATTGAAACTTATTTTTTTCAGCTGTAGATTTTGTTGAATTTTTCAAAAAAATATCTGAACTCATTCAGAAATTTTGCAACATTTGGTTGACTTTAATTGTTTCTAAAGGGTTTTGTAGAATAAGAATTTTTTGTTGTTCTGAAACTAATTCTGAAAGGTTTTTTAAAGAGGAAGAATTTCCTTGAAAATTGTTCCTAGTAATTACAACCTTGGTTGAGTGTCTTTATTTAGATTTAAAAACTAGCTAACTATGTAAAATCCACAAAATTTTTCATCAATCTCATCACCTTAGAGTTAGTTTTGCAACTCTGATTGTTTAAATTTTGAATGGATAATTCTAGATTTTAGAAGGTTCAGAAAAATCTAGAAGTTAATGTGTAATGACTTCTTATAAAATTCAAGGGTATATTCTGTAGATTCTAAAAATTAGAAGGTTCTAGAAATTTATGAATTAGGACGTTAATTTCTCTGGTGGAAATTTTCTACAATTTTTACTGTTCTATAAAAGTTAAAATGTAATGACGTCATTTCCTCATGTGGAATTACTTTTTTATTTACTATATAATTCAAACGACGCCTTTTTAGCTATGTAGAGAAGCTTGTCAGACCCTCGGATTGGTTTTTTTCAAAGGTTTTTTCTTAGGATAATTAAATATTTGTTAAAAGAATTTTGTCAAAATTAAATTTTTTTCCAGCTTGAACAGCTTATAACATATATTTAAAAATAGTTTTCATTAAGTGTACCAAAAACTCTCTCAAGATGCAAGGAAAAATAAGAATTTTTTTGGTAAAATGCATGTTTTTTGTTGGTTTTTTCATAAATTATTTAAAATTTTAATTTTATTGTAATAAGGCGTAAAACGCAAGTTTTCAAAGTAAAAAAACAGGTTGACTTATTGCTTAGAAAACTTCTATATTGATGGCTTTCCTTGCTATTCCCTATGTTAATACATTGGTTTTCTATGTTTCTGATCAACAGAGATGCAAAAATTAGTTTTCTAAAGGATTAAATTTTGAACAAAAAGTTCATGAAGACTAGTTATTAACTGTGCAAGAAAAATTGTAATGATTTATATTGGTAAGATGCTATAAGTGTTTCGTATTTCCAAAATTTTTCTACAAAACGCGAAAAATGTTTCAATTTTTTTCGACAAATTGCAAAATTTGTTTCACTTTTTTCAACAGAATACGAAAAGAGTTTCAATTTTTTCAAGCGTATGTGAAAAGTGCTTTACTTTTTTTCTACAAATGCGAAAAGTGTTCGGCTTTTTTGAACAAAATGTGAAAAGTGTTTCACTTTTTTCGACAAAATGTGAAAAGTGTTTCAGTTTTTTTAACAAGATGCGAAAAGGGTTTCACTTTTTTTGACAAGATGCGAAAAGTGTTTCACTTTTTTCCTACAAATGCAAAAAGTGTTTCACTTTTTTCGACAAAATGCGCAAAAACTTTCACTCTTTTCGACAAAATATAAAAATTGCTAAAGTGTGTGAGTTTTTTTTGACAAGATGCAGTGTTTTTCTTTATATGTGTGCAAAAAACAATCAAAATTCTTAACACATGTGCGAGTTCGGAGCGAGAAAATTAAGTTCTAATTGTTTTCCAATGATTTACCTTGAACCTCCTATCTATTCTCATAATTAAAATGAAATTGAAGAAATTAATTCATTGCAAGGAACGAAGTTAATACCAAACAACAATTATTTACAAAAATATTTAATCAAAGAGCTGTCGAGCAGCAGAAGAGTTCTGGAGGTTTTCTATAGAACGCAGAGCTGTACGAGGTTCCATTGCTGGTGGTTGTTGTAGAGGGGTTTTTTGAGGCGTCATTGTTTCTGAGAAACCCTCATCTTCATCTATTGTGATGGGGTTTTCGGTTGATCCTGCTTCCTCCCAAAGAAAGAGGAAGTCGTCGACTGGTTGAGCCACAAATCTTGACTCAGGAATCTCGGGGTAGTTCATTACCACATGCTCAGAAACTTCCTCAATCATTTGCATTTCTTCAAGTTGGTTCTCGGTCATGGGTACTTGTGTCACATGATGCTCCTGGAAATCCCTTCGCATCACTTCCAACATGAGCCAGACTTGGATTGAGACGTCCATTCGTGCCAGAAAACCTCCAGAGATTGTTTCTTGCACTTGGATTTGTACTAGATCAGGCGAAAAGTCTACAGAATACATCAGGTTGCTGTTTTGCACTGAGAAGATCATTTTGAGCAATAAATTGAGTTTTAAAAAAACAAGAAAGATTTAGAGCTGCGAGGGAAGTATTTGACGGATATTAAGTTGAAATCAAAGTGTTTAGAGCTGAGAGAGGAGGTAGTTGACGGTGGGTAAGTTGAAAGTAAAATGATTTTTGGTTAAGAGAGAGGGGTACCTTCAACTCGAATGTGTGGGTTTAACCAATCAGAGTGGATTCTCCTTATTTAGATTGCAGTCTTGTCCAATCAGTTTTCAGTTTCTTTGTATGGAATTCTTGTAGAAAAGTCGTGTCCAGTCGGAAACAAAGCTCCATTTTGGGTACTTTTACACATTGTCGTTTCCAATAAAAAAAATGTTCATTTTTGTTCTAGTTGTCGTATCCAATCAGACAAAAGTTTACCTTTTAAGGACTTAAATCTTCCAAATAAACAAAAATATACACGAAAGCAATCACAAAATGTATGATCAAAAGTTTTTCGCAGTAAAAATAAGAAATATTGCCGATATAAGTAGCAGAAGAAGGAAAATTAATAAAAGTAGCATCTCTGCAAGTCTTCTCATCAAGTTAATTGAATTTTTTGTATGTAATCAATGAGAATTTGCTGATTTTTGAGTAGATAGTCCAGTTCTTTGATTTTGATGAAAATTTGGGAGGATAACTCAAAGTTGATGAAATTTTCAAAGCAAACCTCTGGAATTCTGATTCCAAACCGGATCAAGCAGAAGTTTGAACTTTGAAAATCCTTAAAGAAATGAAGGAATAAAGAAATTAGTTGAGGAATTTTAACAAATTTGGGTGTTGAGTAGGGAACAAAAAGAGTCTTTGATATATTACCGTACGAGTTTTTTTTAAATTTCGAAATCTCAAGAGTAAACAAAATTTCTTTCCTTGTGAGGTGTAATTCAGCCGTAAGTTTAAAACTTTGATACGCAATAGGTGGATCAAAAGTAAACTCTTTGATTGAGTAAGTTTCTCTGAAGAAACCTGTACTTAGTCGGATAACTCTATTATTTTGGACAACAAAAACGTCCAAAAAAATATGCAAAAAGTAAGTGTCAACATCTATTTCATCAATAAGAAAATCAATTGGAATTTTTATTTTTCTTTTTAAGTAACTCGAGCAAATTCAGTTGTTTTTTCGATAGACATTTTTTCAAATTTTTGAAACAATGATTAAGGTTTTTTATAATTTAATAAACAGTTCATTTTTAGAAAAAGCTGGATTCTGATTGGTTGACTTCCAACAAACAGTGATAAATAAAAGAAAACTCAATTCTGATTGATTTTTCTTCTTTAACTAATAGTAACAAAAACTCAATTCAATCTGATTTTCTTTACCTTAAAAGCAATCGCTCTATACTTTGTATGACTACTTGAACTTATTTTCAAAAATTTTCAACAATTCAAAGTAAGTATAAATAATCTAATAATTTTTTGGGACTTTTTAAATCTCCCAATTTTGTAGGTACCATGTACTTTCATTTAACTTTGCTACAAGCTAAATCTCCTACTTTGTCTTCAGATGCCAGGACTCAACAGGAATGAGAAAGTGAAATGCAAGGACTGTGCTAAAGAGTACAGTAGAGCCAATGCCGCTCGACATCGCAAAATTTGTCAAGCAGGGATTATTTCTTGTCCTGATTGTAAGTATTTCACTTACAAAAAGCAAGAAATGAATTATCACAAGGCCAAGAAACATGCTCCATCATTTTCCAAGCAATCAACGGTTTGCTCGTCTTGCGAGAAGGAGTTTTCGAGTTACTACTCTCTCTAACAACATCGGAGAAAAGAACATGGGCGAAACAACGGAAACCAAGTGATACGACGGCTGACTTGAACAAGATTGTGGTGGACGAAGATAATGGAGAGAAACTCAAAGAGGAGTTGAGTGCTTGTCAACACTTCTTGGTGGATACTGAGATGGAGAATGGGAGACATAAGGCATTTAACTTTCAAGTGTCAAAGTTAGATATCAAGATTATCAACGAGAAGATTGGAGAAGTCTTCAACAAGCAGGATTCCGCTGCAAAAATTAATATCGCTCTTGGATTTTATCTTTGTATTGTCGAAACCGGAGAATATCGGTATTACTAAGCACACAAAAATATTTATTTGTTCGAAAATCGCATTTACTGTGTACGAAAGCGGATTTGATTTCAACCCAGGGAAAAGTTGAAAAGTTTGATATCGTGGAGCAATGCACTTAAGAACGTCAGAACACAAAGTGGAGGTTCAAATTAATCACAAATGTTACAATTTTTGCTGCACTACTAAAAAACATCCCAATGGGATGTCCAGACTCTGTCTTGCCTGAACCTTTACTGAAAAAACATTCAGTAAACTGTCTTTTATCGGATAAATATAAACAACCAAACAAAGATCATATTTGCCTTTTCCGTGCGTTAACAATGTATTTGCATGGTCATATTAACCTCAATGCTCATACATCTCAGCTGTTCACAGAGTTTATAGCAAAATCTGGATACGATCCGAAGAATTTTCGCGGAGTTGCCATTGATGAGTTACCTCTTGTAGAGGGAATAGTTGAACGTAACGTATTCATTTACGATTTTGATATTCAGGAAGGAGAATATGTTGGAGAATTAGCTAGGCGAAGTATTGGAAAATTTTAAAAAACCGTGAAATTGTTAAGATTCAACAACCATATCATTCATACGAATGATATCGATTCCTTCTCCAAGTGTTTTCGATGTCCTAGCTGTGAGTGTTTCTTCAACAGATCAGACAACTTCAACAGACATCTGCTAACGTGTAAAGATAGAGTGCGACATATTGATCCCAAAAACGCGTACACACTACGGGAACCATTATTTGAGAAATTGAATGGCTTCAACATTCCCTACACTGAAGATCAGAAATTGTTTTGTAATGTTGCAGTTTTTGATTTCGAATCGATTTGTGTTCCCACAAACAGTTACTTGGATTGGAAAACATGTCCCTATTTCCGTCTCAATATCTTCAAGTCAGCAGGATGATCCAATATTCTTGTGTGAAAAAGATCCAGAACTTCTAATAAATGCTTTTGTTTCCAATTGGAAGTTCTGGCTGAAAAAGTAAACTACAAATGAGAACCAAGTTTCAAGAAATCGAAAACACTGCCAATGATCGAGTCAAAAAGATCTTTGATGAACTTAATGCTAGAATTTTAATTTAAAGACTAGAAGTCTTCGATTATGAAGATGAATGGGTTGAGGATGGCAACGAAGATGACATGTCGACAAAATTCTTAACAATTCAAAAAAATCAGCTGGTTGTCTTGAAACAGCATTTGGAGCGCTATGTTAATACCTTACCGGTGTTCGGCTTTAATTGCGGCAGATACGATCTGAACCTTATCAAATCTTATTTGATTCCATACCTTATATGTGATAAAGAAATCGAACCAACATTCATTAAAAAGCAAAAGATTCCATATCATTCAAAGTTGAAGATGTTCAGTTTCTGGACATAAGGAAGTTTCTTGGAGGGGCAACAACATTAGATTCGTTTCTGAAAGCCTATAAAGCAAGTGAAACCAAAAGTTTTTTCCCTTACAAATGGTTTGACAGTCCAGACATGCTTGACTGTACAGAATTGCCTCCATATGAAGCCTTTTTCAGCAAACTGAGAAATCACAGCCTTCTCGAAGTTAATGGAGGAATTGATCAACAAAGTGCGCTGAAAAAATTACATATTCAATCAGTTAGTTCCACCAACAGGTTTTGAAATTTACTCTTATTTGAAAAACATCTGAAAACAACACAGCATGATTACTTTCAAAGACTTCTTACGATGGTATAACAACAAAGATATTGTTCCTACTCTTGAAGCTATGCAAAAGATGATATAGTTTTACCATGATAAGTGAATTGACATGCTAAAACTGGGATGCACGCTTCCAAATCTTGCAAATATCTGCTTACACAAGTCGACAAATCACAAATTTTACCCGTTCTTTGAAGGAGACAAGGATTTATGTGAGAAAAATAGAGAAGACATGACTGGTGGTCCATCAATAGTTTTTACGCAAAAAACTGTTGTCGATCAAACTTATTTTCGTAACTCGCTATATATTTGCAAAACAATAGTTGGAATTGACGCTAGCCAATTATATCCATTCTCAATGTGCCAAGAGATGCCGACTGGACTTTACACAAGATGGGAGTATGACTCTGAAACTGATCGCTTTAAAGCTGGAAATAACAGAACAAAAAATTTCGAGAAAATGGTTACGTCCTTTTATCAAGAATTGAGACCAGAGTATAAAATTGAGAGATTTTACACACCCAGAAAGCAGAAGAGAATTGACTGTTTTCATGTTGATGGTTACTGCGATCGCTGTAAAACAGTATTTGAAGCTATGGGTTGCCACTATCATTTCTGCTCACTATCAAGAAGCGAGAAATGGATGAGTTGAGACGAGAGTAGATAAAAGAAAGAGGTTACAAAATTCAGGAAATGTGGGAGTGTGAGTGGTGGGGGCATTGCAAAACAGATTTTTCAGTCAACAATCATGTCAAGACAAAATTTCCTTACAAAAGACCTCTGTCTACTGATTCTTTACTTGAAAAAATAAAGAACAGATCTCTTTTTGGCTATGTGCAATGCGATTTAATAGCTACCGACGAGTTGAAGCCTACATTTTCAAATTTTCCGCCAATATTCAAAAATATTGACGTCTGCCGAAACGATATTGGAGAATTCATGAAAATCTATGCCAAGGAAACGATTTGTTGAAAAACCCACAACGAATGTTGATTTCGAGTTTTAAATTAGAGAATGGTACAATCATCACACCTCTTCTTAACTTCTATCTAAGTCTTGGACTTCAATGTACAAAAATTTATCAGTTTGTTGAGTACACACCTAGAAAATGTTTCATCAACTTTGTTCAATTTGTTGTTGATGCTCGACGAGAACGAGACGAGAATCCACATTCTGGAGTTGTTGCTGCGCCGATGAAGCTTCTCGGTAACAGCTCGTACGGTTATCAAATTATGGACAGATCCAGACACACGATAATAAACATCTCGGCGATGAGAAGACACACAAAGCGATAAACGTGAAGTTTTTCAAGCGATTGAATGTTGTGAAAAAAGACTTACATGAAGTAGAACTATTGAAGTCAACAATTGAACATAGGGAACCAATTATTGTAGGTTTTTTCATTCTTCAATAGGCCAAACTTAGAATGTTGGAGTTATTCTACAACTTCTTCCACAAGTATTGCGATGAGAACAAATTCGAGGAGTTGGAGATGGATACGGACTCTTTCTACCTAGCATTAGCAGAAGATAACCTTGACGATTGTAAATTACCTGAAAAGAAAGCTCAGTGGTCACTAATTCGTCGAAATGATTGTAGAGACGACTTTATAGCTGATGCAGATGAGAATTTTTTTCCACGTACATGCTGCGCTGTTCACAAAAAGCAAACGAGAACCTGGATTATTCAAAGAAGAATTTCGCTGCACTAAATTGATGTGCCTGTGCAGGAAGACGTATTGCTGCTATGGTAGTAAGAGCGACAAATTTAAATTTAGCAGCAAAGGACTCAACAAAAGAACGCCAGAAGACACTGGGGATGGGCCAATGTCTAAATACAGACGAGTTATTGACGAAGCTGTAATTTTGAGGTCGACCAATCGCGGATTCAAAACCTGCAACCATTTACTTGGAACAATTGAACAAACTAAAAAAGGACTCAGTTACTTTTACCCAAAAAGGGAGGTACTTGATGATGGAATACATACTAAGCCCTTGAATTTGTAAATTTAACTTAACCTATAAACTGTAGTAAAACTTCATACTATGCATTGATTTATATGTTATTTAACTCTTCAACTGTAATAAAACAGTTTACAGTATTTTAATTTTTTTTTCTGAAAAACATTATTTCTTATTTGATGCTTCAGTTAGGTTTCAGCATAGTTTCAGACATTTTCAATTAAACTCAAATGGTTTAAAACAATTTTAAAATCACATCTTAAGACATCGAAAAAATCTATAACCTATCGGATTGGTGCAGAGGATCTTAAAACATGGTAAGATCGTGCGGCAAAAGTTTTGCTGAAACCTACCATCTCAAACCGAGCGCCGAAGAAAAGTTACCATCTGAAACCTGCTATCTTAATACATTCGGAAACCTATTCACTATCTTAATACATTGGGAAGTCTATTTCCTATCTTAATACATAGGGTGATGACCGGATATTCTATAGCCTATGTTAATACATGGGGGTCATCACCCCCCCTACCTGATCGTCTCACGCATATAATACTCAAACAATTCCATAAACTAAGTCTAGGAAAAAATACTGATCATTCAAAATTCATACATGTTGGTAAAAAGGTGTAATCGAATTTTCAAAGTGATTCTTTCTTGTTTTGGCATAAAATTCGGTGTATTGTACTAAATAAAATAAAAAAACTTTGCTGACTTTAGTTATGAGTAATTCATGATTTTTGTGATGAACTTAAACCAAAAATTTTAAGAAATGAAATGAAATTTTTTAAAAAAAGTTTTTTTTTCAAATTGTTTTATGGGAAAATTCTAGTCATACAATTTCCATATATGAAAAATCACTAATCATAGACCTTTCATGTACTTATGGAAATGCCTGAAAAATGTACGAAAGTCATTTTGCATATATGAAAATTAGAAAATTGCTTGATTAGCATTTTTGGTCAACCCATGAAGAGGGATCCCTAGAAAAGAAAATGGCAGCCAGAAAAGCAGCTGGGACTTGATTTCAGAGAAATGGTGATATTGGCTAAAATATCGTTTGAAAAAACACAAAGTGTTGCGTACGAGAGACACCAACTGTTCACTTGATCTCAAGAAATGGGAGAGACCTTGGAGTTCTTTCAAGCAGCTCTAACTGCACAAGCAGCGATAGCGGAGCTAGGCATATTGGACGACAAACTAGTTAGGGATTTACACATTTCGAAGATGAAAATACAGTATTACAAGATACATTAATATTTGAAACATTAATACCGAAAGAAGTTCTAAGACGAGCAATAAAAATCCAACAGAGTTAACAAACATTACAAGCGTTTCAGAAACCACACGCCAAAACTGCAAGTGCAAGCCATTTGTCTGGGTCACAAATTAATATAGAGCAGGAACCCATTATGGCAGTAGGCAATAAAGGTCAAAACACTAGACGACCGAACAAAGAACAGTATACACGGAAAACAAACGAAATCAGGAGCAATGCAAGGCCCCGTGCAGACCATAAACTGGGTAACAGAAGTGGAAGAGCTTTTGTGGAGCGACATCTCAAAAATTGTCCAGCATAGGGGAAGTCATTTAAGAAAGGTAACAAATCCAACCATTTCGCTAAGATGTGCCGGTCACAACAAATAAACGAATTGACGGAAAACACAACAAACTAAGACGAATAATAAGATCTGATTCAAAACTTTCATTCTCGTGATAAATTCGAGATCATGCCAATCGAACCTGATTACACATCAAATGAACAAATCAATGATTACATTGAAAATCGACTAGAGAACAAAGATTCAAGACATCCGGGTTGGAAGGAGACACAAAATAACAAAAAGTTTGATATACGCAAGAATCCCCAGTCAGAACAGATAAAAACACAACAGGCGTTGGTGAGGATTGATAATCCAATTATAAATATGACCAAAGGTACAGGGAGCCCGATATCTTTCTTAAACTGGGCAACGGCAAAGCTAATACTGTAGGGATCCACCAATACAAAATTCATCCCAGCGGAAATACTAAACCTGTCAGAGCAGTTTTTCGACTGAAACAAGCACCCAATTTTGATATTGGGAATGCCTAAAACAGACATCCAATCAGCAGATAGGAGGTGAAAGAAGCATCGTTTCTAATCACAGAACGCCGTACAAGATGCATTCTGGGTCTGGATTTACAAAGCAAAATGGGAATACACACAACTCAGAAACCGGCACCCAAGGAAAGATCGAGGTTAGAAAAAATACAATTTTACTTTAATTTTAAAGACCTATTTAACCGCCAAGGGGAATCGAAAAATCATGTTGTCAGTACAAAGTTTAAATATCCATTATGCGCAATACAAGAAAAGGGTAGAAGAATCCCCAATCACATTCACGACAAAGTCCAATCAGAATGTACAAAATTGCTATTGGATGGACACACAGAGAAACTAGACAAATGTATTAGCGATTGTTTCATTGCTCCTATGGTTATCACGGTGAAGAAAGACGACTCCAAAAAATTGGCATTGGATGCAAAACCCATTGATAGACAATTGTACAAAAATAAGTAACAACTGTTAAACGTTGATGAGTTATTGGACGGGGTGAGTCAAATCGTAACAGCGAAAACGACCAAAGCGCTGTATCTCACGGTATTGGAATTGAAATATGCACATAGTCAACTGAAGTTAACTGCTGAAACAGTTTAACAATGCAATTTCAATATTTTAGGGAGACAAGCAACGGCGACATCAATGTTCCTTACAGGGTTCTATGGTCTGGCCAACATGCCAATAGAGTTTCAAAAGTTTCGATTATACAATGGTTTAATCGAAAATTAAACCATTGTAGGAACACATTTATTAAAATTGGATGATATTTCAAACGTATCAAAAGGAAACGAAAAGGAACTCGAAAAAGTGTTCCTCGAGATAAAAAAAACTCGATGATGAAAACCTCGCTTTAAAACTTTCTACGTGCGAGCGCTTTCAAACTGATGTGAACTGGCACGGTCACAAATCATCACGAGCGAAATTACTCGAAAAATAACGAAAACAGAAACGATACTCAATTTAAATCAACCCAAATCTCTTAAACAGTTAACATCGATCATGGTTAGCATTAACCGTTTCTCTGAATTTATTCCGGAAAAGCTATGAAACGAACTCCTGAAAGGCTATGGATCGAAAATTAAACCATTCTAGGAACACATTTTTCTATTTGGATGATATTTCAACCGTCTCAAAAGAACATAAAAAGTAACCCGAAAAGTTGGTTCTCGAGGTAATAAGAAGCTCGATGTTGAAAATCTCGCTTTAAAACTTTCTAAGTAAGAATTTTTTCAAACTTAAGTGAACTGGCTCTGTCACAAATAATCACCGAGCGGAATTATTCCAAAAACAGAAGTTATACTCAATTGAAATCCACCCAAATCTCTTAAACAACTAAAATAGTTCCTGGCGGGCATTAACCATCTCTAAATTTATTCCGGAAGGGCTATGGATCGAACTCCGAAAAGGCTAAAGATCGAACATTAAACCATTCTAGGAACACAATTTTTTTTCGGATGATATTTTAATCGTCTCAAAATGAGACGAAAAGGAAACCGAAAAATTGGTTCTCGAGGTATTAAAAAACTCGATGATGAAAACCTCGCTTTGAAACTTTCTAAGTGTAAGTTCTTTCAAACTGAAGTGAACTGTATCGGTCACAATTTATCACCGAACAGAATTACTCCAAAATAACGAGAACAGAGGCGATATCAAATTTAAACCCACCCAAATCTCTTAAACAACTAAAATTGTTCTTGGGTAGCATTAACCATCTCTCTAAATTTATTCCGAACGAAGCAAGTTTGACGGATAAGCTTCGACCACTATTACGTGCTGAAAATGAGAAAAAAACTGAAAAATATTAAAATGCCAGTAAAAAAAACTCCAATGGAGGCAACAGCAATCAGAAATTTTTGAAAATACCGCCAAGATAAATTATTATTAGCCCATGAAGGAAACTCTATTCGATGCCAAAACAAGCCATAGTGGACATGGTGCAAACTTCCATCAAAAAGCTGGGGATGGGGAGTGGATGCCAATTGCAATTGCAACACGATACTTAAACGCCCAAGAAAACAAATATTCGACCAACGAGCTTGAACTAATCGCAGAAGTTTGGTCGGTAGACCGATTTTAAAAATGTCTTTTGGTAAAAGGAGTTTATAATAGCTGCAGATCATTAGGCTCTCGCGTCAGCATTGGGTGAGATTTGGTCGAGCAGAACGTATCAACCCAGACTCGCCAGATGGGCGGACAAATTGCTACCTTACCAATTTAAAATAGTACATATCCCGGGAAAGGGATTTGGGGATAGTGGACTATGCATCAAGAGAGTCGACCGGGGAACCGTGGTCAGAATTGGCATCAGACAAAAATTTCGTTGTAACATCATTAGAGACTTTTACAAAGCTCTTTACTGCTTAAGCAGTCGGCTAAACAACACAGGGGGCTCGAACGGAAAAAAGTAGTTCTGGAACATTCTGAAGCTAAAACTGACGATAGCTAAAAGAAAGACACGTCATCTCACGGTTGCTAGGGTAACCAAAACTGTTCAAAACAAACAGGTCTCGATCGGAACGAAACCGATAAAAAATCAAGACTTTCAACGTTGCAACAAGACAGTTTTTCAAAATTATCTCATTCAGTACAGCCGTATAGCTAAAGTTTGGAGAAATTACAAAATAATCCAAAAAATGGACGACAACAACAACCAGCCAGAGAGCGAAAACTTAAAGAAAACAGTGAGGATCAGTGAGAAGAATCCCAGTAGCGGGAGAGATCGAACGACAGGGGAGGTAACAGAAACAACTTTCGAAAGGACTAGGATGGTAAGAAAAAGGAACATCAAACCGGTCAGATTCAGACTGCTCTGACTCAGCCATCCCCCATATCGAGTGGGAGGCGATGGACAAATACATCAGAGTAAATCCAGAGACATTGACCTCCACGGCAATTAAGAAAGCAGCGCCTAGGCTAGTTTCGTTTTGGGACCTCATCGGAGCAGAGAATCTGGACAAACCTGGGAACATGTTAGAGCTGGAGGCCAACTCAGAGATGATCATCTAAAGATAAGCAGAAAGAGAAATCGACAGCGACAGCAGGAAGAAGGGGACGCCCATCGTTGAAGTAGAGTAGACCTCACAGCAGATAGCTGGAGAAAAGCAGCCCAGAATTAAACGTAGTGACAGGAAGACGAAACAGTCACTCGTCTCGAAAAAACTAGTTTCGTCGGCAGAACGATTCGACGAAGGAGGCTTAAGGAATCTGTCAAAATTATTTGACGAAAACTTGTTAGACGAAATAATTACGAAGGATACGTGGATGAACAGGCTTCGCAGGGTCATTGAGAGGAATGACCGTCACAGTTTCGAGCTTATGGGCCCGTACATCAATCCACTATGCACCAGATGTCAGTTGTAGACGACTGCATTCTTGTGGACAATCGGTTGGAAGTACCCGGCCAATTGCGCCCAGCGGTATTAAAGCGGATCAGTCGCGGTCAACCGCGACAAGAGGCGATGCTGGACGTTTCCATTTATTTGTTGTGGCCCCACATGCTTTAGGATATAGTCAGTTTGGCTGCGGAATAAAGACGCTGCACCCGCTATAGTAAGAATGCTACATATGCAGTAAGACATAATAAGAAGGCTGTCATTCCAAAAAAAGCTGCAAAACCGCTATCAGTGCGAACGCAGCCGAGACAAGAACTACAGCTTGATTACGTGTGACCACTCGAAGACCATACAGGAAAAAAATACTTGCTTGTGGCAACAGACCGGTACTCTAAATTTCCGCCGGTAAAAATAAAAATTCAACAGTTTCACCTTCGATAAACTTTTACGTATTGATATCGATACAAACCGAATATCCGAATCAATGAGAACTGATCAATTTTTCGGCTTCAAGGGTAAAGCGATGAAAAAATGTTGTTTAGAAAATAACAAAGAAGAAACATTCTGCCCTGTGGGGGACCACCGAGGGTGTAGGTTGCTCGAGCTGACTATACAAACAATCAAAAGAAGACTTGGGGGATCCTTTTCGATGAAAACGTCACATCCATAAAGCTATGTTTTGGCACAATAATGTGTGACCTTAGATGGAGTGACGATAGTACGCTCTCGTTTCGAACCTCATTTGGACGACTTCCAGAAACAGAATTTAAAATCATAAGCGACAAATTCTCAATCGACTCTGATCATTTAGATAATGAGCACCTGGAGCGATCGGCCCTCACGGCTTCACAGTTTAAGAAACGCATTGACCAATCAAGGGACAACGTGAAGATTGTGCAAAAAGGACAAACAGTCGTGATGTGAGTCCGCTGTTTAAACAGCGAGTGCAGTCAGCCAATGAGCGAGATCGAGTCCGGGCTTTAAAGGCTCTCCTCGGTGTAAACACCCGATTGAATGCCACACGAACGGACACATCTGCGAACGATATCAGACAGATAGTGGATGAAACCAGTACAAAAAATCCGAAACTGAGAAAGGAACTTCTCTACTCGTGAGAGCGTGGCTTGATAGAAGATAAACCGCTGGAGACTGTCTAGCAATTTATCACAAAACCTTCTCAGAAAAAAAATAGGAAGAGTGGGAAGGTATTAACGAACCCGTTAAAAGTAAACGTAATTTCAGAAACGCTTTATGTTGTCAAAACAGCCGCGGGGCGATACATAGAAAGAGTGTCAAAGCAAAATCTAAAGTAACACACAATCACCAGAGAAACAGAAAAAAACCAGAAAAGGCAAAAGCCCAACTACCGAAGAATCCAAAAGCAAACATCAGAAGAAAACAACCGATGCGCTGCTGATAGAGAGCGAATCGGAAGATGAGATGCTGCATCGACAGCAGAAATCGGAACAGGAAATGGCCAGAGGGCTACTTCAAGACAGTCCATCAATCGTAACATCAAAAGATACGGAGGCAGGCGAAAGACTGATTTTGGCAAAAAAAATGAGAGAAGCCAAAAAATGCAGGTTTAATTACAAGCATCCCAGGAACTCAGGAGAAACATCGTGCGAAAAGAGCAAACAGTCGTGATGTGAGTCCGCTGTTTAAACAGCGAGTGCAGTCAGCCAATGAGCGAGATCGAGTCCGGGCTTTAAAGGCTCGCCTCGATGCAAACGCCCGATGCAATTCCACCTGAGTTCCTGGGATGCTTGTAATTAAACCTGCATTTTTTGGCTTCTCTCATTTTTTTGCCAAAGTCAGTCTTTCGCCTGCCTCCGTATCTTTTGATGTTACGATTGATGGACTGTCTTGAAGAAGCCCTCTGGCCATTTCTTTTTCCCATTTCTGCTGTCGATGCAGCATCTCATCTTCCGATTCGCTCTCTATCAGCAGCGCATCGATTGCTTTCTTCTGATGTTTGCTGAGTTACACTCAAGAAGAAAGAAAAGAAACCAACGGTCCAAAAGGCAAGAAAGGCCAAAGCTGCATCAGCAGTCAAGGAGAAACAACAATCAGATTATCAAAGTTTCACCTTAATTCCAAGCTCGTCGAAAGCAATTATATGCTCGTTGACACCCAGAAGGGCAAAAATAGAAAAATTGAAAAAAATCCTTCATCACTCGCCAGATAACACCGGAGATAACCTTGAAAGCTTTTTAAAATCAGGACATGACGCCGGATAAATGGGAGAATCTACCTGTTCAGTTGCTCACCCGAGCAGTACAAAAATCGGCCGAGGAGATCCTGACGTCAAGAGATAGAGCAGCAGAGGCGGACGTGGAAAATCACTGAACACTTCTTCAGGTTTTTCCGATGAGTCGTTCCGTGAAGAGACTGACGGCTCCCCATTAGCGAGACGAAGCGGAAGGCAGACTAGAAACCAAGGACCCAGTCGGCACGGAGACCCGATAAAGCATTCGGTACGCTTAATATGTTCGGAGGCAGATATCACGGACTTGAACAGGCCGGCTCTGGAACTGGAAGTTAGGATGTTCATCCCTGGACATTACTCGAACGTGGAATGCAGCGTGACGAGTACCACTCCAGATTGAAGCAGTAAAAATAGAGAGAGATGCAGCGTAACAAACTGAATTTGTTAAAGAAAAAGGGTGTCAATTAAAATGGGCCTTTCCGTCATACGACGGTCCGTGCACAAGTTGAATACGGCCATAACAATGCTATATAATTACATCGGGAAAACTTATGAATATATTCAAGCGATTTTAAAGCATCCAGAGAACTGTCAATTAAAACTTACCCTCCTCGATTATAGCACAGATGAATTTGTCTATGTTAGATGTATTTCTAGGTTTTTTGCATCCCCTGAGGCAGAGGATTGCACTCCTCAGAAGTGCAAAACAATTTTTTGTGTCCGAATAT
The DNA here is from genome assembly GCF_963678635.1 of Symsagittifera roscoffensis. Classification (NCBI taxonomy): domain Eukaryota; kingdom Metazoa; phylum Xenacoelomorpha; order Acoela; family Convolutidae; genus Symsagittifera; species Symsagittifera roscoffensis. Next base: position 10,684,477 of record NC_087065.1, on the reverse strand, counting down.
GATTCGTTCCGTATTTCGCTGAGTTTCTCTGCTAGTTTCTGGACCGTTTTTGTGGAGCCTGGTGCTGCTCCAGTACACGCAAAAATTAGTGGAACAAGTCTGCTGTGTTCCACATCCAGAATTCTTTGTTGGTATTTTAATGTTTTGACACTCTCATGATATTTGTGGCGTCAGATATAGTTTCAAGGCAGGATTTAGCATGGGGGTTAAAAATTTTTACATCGAAAAAGGTTAGGCTGAATCGACCTCCCCAGAGTCCATTTGCCTTGATGTCAAGTCGAGCGTCATCTTCAGTAGTGGTTGTTTTGTTGTGAAAGCTTTCGCCTTCCAACGATTCTGAACGATTTCGACTAGACTCTACTAATTTTATGACATCATAGGTTTGATGGTTTTCGTGATAAGGAGCTGCAAAATGCACTGAACTGGACAATCTTCGCATCCCACAAAGCGACCATTAACTACCCATTTTTCATCACAAAAGCGGCAACTCCAAGTTCAATTCAAAAATCGGAGCTGATAACATCTGAATTGAAATCCAGAAAAAAAGATGTCTGCTGGATTTTTTCCGACTGCATTGTTGATCAATCTGGGAGACAAGGATTTGTGAAAGAGTTTCTGGCTCACTATGAAGGGAACTTTCATGTATGGGGCAAAGGATTACAAGAGTGCATGAAACAACGCGGGATAAAAGAAAAAGTAGTGGACCATGGTTATCTTGAAGGAAAAAGAGAGGACGTTCACGCACCACAACAACGAATAATCCAAGACTGCAAATTCTATTTCGCCCTTGAAAATTCGTATTGCGAAGGTTACATTTCTGAAAAAGTTTACAATTCAGTAGAAGGCGGTGCTATTCCAATCATGAACGGGTGGCGCGAAAGCTGCGACAAGCAGCTACCTAAAGGGTCCTTTATTCACGTTTCGGATTTCGAATCAATTTCAAACTTGACAAAATATATCGAGCGGCTTGTGAAAAACGAGAATGAAATGCTAGCTTATCATAAATGGAGACAAACTGCACGCCTGGAGCAAAGTGAAATTGAAACTGTTTGCAAAATATGCAACAAGCTCAAAGAACTGGATTATAGAAAAGCTATGGGCATGAAAACGGAGCCAGAAATTATAGAGAATCCGTATGAAACAATCATTAATCTACAAACGTGTATTTAGAAAAAGGGTCAGCGAACAATTTAATACCCCGGGTTGACTTCCATAGAAGAAAAATGCTTATCATACAATTTCATATATAGTGTCTATGGAAAAAAATGCTTATCATACAATTTTCATACAAAATTTTAAAACGGTTTTAAAGAATTTTGGTACAGATACATATTCTACTTGGCGCTTTTAAAGCTTTCTGGTCGAAAAAAGCTTATCATACAATTTCATAGTGCGCAAAAAAATGCTTATCAATCTAATTTCATACAATTTTGGGGATAAAAAGTCTGATAAAAAGCTTTAAATTTAATTCTATAGTATAGTATGGAAAAAATGCTGGTAATAAATTTTTATAGTATGAAAAAAATGCTTATTTTGCTATTTTCATACATACACTTTTACTCAATGAAATTGTATGAAAGAGTATGATAAGCATTTTTTGTCAACCCGGGACGTCAATGACTTGACTCTATTAACATGTCCTGTACCATAGTGATTTTGTCCTAAAGGTGTTCGTCTAACTGTTTTTTATACTTTGTGTGAAAAATTGCAGAATATGCATTAATGTTGTTTAAAATAAACGGTCTATTTGTGTTGTACAATATTTCGATTCAAGAACATATTTTGTATGAAACAAATTCAATTTATTTTCAAAATGAGGTGTCTCTTCACTATTCTTTCTATCGGAATCCGAATTACGACTGAGAGGGGTTTGAAATTAAACCACACTCTATTTTACTCAAACATTCTTCGAGGAAACAAAAACAGGTTGAAACAAAGATAGCCGGTTACTCAGCAAGTTGTCTCAGAAAAATAGAAAAAACGGTGTTTTTTTACTAACTGGTGTCGTTTTTTTCTGCATATTGTAATTTAAAAAATCTGAACAAAAAAAATATAATTTAGGCATAATAGAGAGTCATAGTAAAATAGGTCAATAGGAAAACAGATTTTGAAGAAAAAATCCAACCCAGTCCAATGATTCGGGTAAACCTGATTTTGCGTGGAAAACAAAAAAATCATAAAATACAAACGAATACAAAGTTCGTCCCCATTTTCAATGGTCGGAACAAAAACAGCTATCAAATCCACGGTTCCTTCACACTCCTCGAATGCTGTACACTATTAAATTTGACACTGAGCCTGTCAAATACTGCTTGTCATAGATGGATCACAATCGAGCGTGACCAAGTGACGATGTTTTTTTTTGCCGAATTCCCAAATGAGATGAAAACTAAATCGCATGAAAATGAAATAGTTATCAAAAGGCATGAAATCGATATATTTGTCGAAGTAAATTAAATCATTAAGTTGCAGTAAGAACAGATTAAATGGTTGCTGTGCAAGTAGCCCAGAATATTCCAACCACAATAATTTTAGAAAAAAAATTATCAAAAAAAATCGATTAAAAAAATTGATTTTTTTTATCAAGAAAGTATTAGATATTTAAGTAAAAAAGTAAGTAAAACGTATAATAATAGCTGCAACTTTGTTATAATTGAAGCGGAATTGAATTGGGATCTCAGCCAATTTCATTTAAATTGATCAAATTTCCAATATTTTGTCCAGAAAACCCAAAAATTTTGAGATCGGTTTTTCTCAACTCTGGGAGAAATTTTTTTCATTTTTTTTAGAGTTCGAATCACGGCTACAAAGACCGGAATATAAAACCAAATTTGACTTCTACGAAGTTTTATTTCAGGTACTCAACGTTAGCTGGAACAAAACGGTCTTCGAGTGATCGCAACTAAAGCTTATTAAGAGTTAGTTATTTAGAAAAAAGTTGGTTAACACTTTTTCACTTTTTCTCGACTTTAATATTTCAAATCCTAATACTAAAAGCAATTTTTTTGTCATTAAAGGATTTGGAAAAATTGTTTCCATAAGTATAGTCAACGCCATTTGTTTGAAATTTTGCATGCAAAAAAAACTAAAAAAACTCAGATTTTGAAGACAAAAGTATAAAACATTAAGATTTCAATTTGTTTTAAAAACACAGCGCAAAAATACAGCGAGAGTAATGAAATCTATAGCAATTTTATAGCTCACTAAATTAGCCCTCAAAATGGGCAAAAGTTATTCAGCCAAAATAAGGCAACAATTGATTTTTTGGGAAACTAGTTGCTACGGAAGAATTTGAATTTTAATAAAACACTGATGGAAAAGCATTTGCTAACATTATGTTCATAACTGTCCAATTTGCTAGCCTCATTTCCATTTGGAACGATTAGCTAGCCTCAATTCAATTTGCAATAATTTTGTTGAGAAGGATATTTGCCAAGCATAACTTATTGACGTTGCATTTCAGGTTTATGGATAAAATCTTCAAAGCACGAATAAAATAGTCCAGAATGGCCAAAGTTGCACCTTTCAAACTCCCAAAATTTTGCAAAAAAAGATTGGAGGTAAAAAATCTCTTCAAATTTAATTTTGATGAGTCAATATGGGGCACAAAAGTTTTTTTTGTTAGAAGCTTTGATTCGATCACCGAAAATTGACAGAATAAAAAACCACACCAAGCAAAAGTCGAAACAACAAATGCACGGATACATCATGGGTAGACGCTCGTTGAAGCAAACAGAAACTGAAGTGGATTTTCATTCCCCTCCACCACGTTATCAATCAAATTTTGCCTTTTAAACAACCCAATATGGGGCAACTGAGTCAAAAACAAATATGCCGAAATCTTGCAGCCAAAAAACGAAAAAAACTGAAACTCAAATATAATTCTAACTGGAGCTTGTAATTAAGATGAACGTATTTCCCCGGTTTATCCATGTAAAAGCCCTGTGCAAAAACAACAATTTGTTGTTCCAGCTTTTGACGAAGGTGACAGAATATTTGTGCACGTCGGTGACGCTCGTTTGTGCTCGTTTTTTTTTTCGTTTGCGCTCGCCAGAAAATTTTTTTATGTCATCTAAACCATTTTGCTGAACTGCGCTCAATTTTAAAAAGATATTCGTCTGTGATCATTTTTCGTCAAGTTATACAATTTTTTAATTTTGTTTTGAAAGTTTAAAGAAATTTTTAAATCAAACATTACTCCATTGAGTTAAAAAGACAGTCATACAGGCTTTTACGCTGATACGAGCAAATAATTAAAAGCATGAGAAATTAAAAGCAAGTATTTTTCTTCATGAAGTGACTGACTGAAAGATGTAAGAAAAACCGTTCACTGAAAAAAGATTAGTTTTTTATTAAAAAATTCGGATGCTTCAAAACATCACAGCTAACGCTTTTTGGGAACTAATTCGGGAAACATCAAGATCACAGTTCATTTTAAAAACAACTGATAGACTGATCTGGGTTTTCCTCGTGCGCGAAAGACCGAAGGCGCGAAAAAGTTGATGGCCAATCAAAGTTCACTAATCGTAAATTTGAGAGAAACAAGCTATAAAATCGGTCAGTTTTGGACAGTTTAAAAGGCCTTGATTGGTTGAGAATTTTCATTCGGTCCTTCGCTAATGAGAATAGTACTCAGAGGAATTTATTGCAGAGGAATTTATTGAGAAATTTATTGCAGATAACAAAGTTGCAAATTAGCCGATAAAAATCAAACGAAAGACGCATTGAAATGTTGAAAAGAAAAGAGTTAATTTAGTACCTCGTTAGGGGAGAATCTGTCGGACAAGTAGTCTGTGCCATATCTCTCCCTCAGTAGCTTGCCCAGTTCATACTGCTGCTGTGACCCCACAGGTGTCAGTTTCTGGGGGTAGCCTATCTTGTTCCACATCTCGTAGTGGGGGTCATTGGGAAGCAGAATGCCAGGAGTAGCTGTTCCGTGGCGAACTAAAACACAACGACGGATATTCAAAAAAAAAGATAAATGTGAATCGTGAAAAACAAAAGAAACTTATGTCATTGGTGTTGAAATTTGCATCCTACTTGAAGCTCTAGAATAATTGTTACATCGTCATTATATAAATTATTAGTCGCTGGTTATTTTCGGCTGATTCATATGGTAACTGGTGTATACTTTGAATGAATTACATTCCACATGACAATTAATCTCTGTCAGAGCCGGTCTAGTTTTGACCGAACTTTGGCGGATTCCGCAATGTGCCTCATTGAGCCAAAAATTAATGCCGCATTTACCAGAGTAGAAAAAAATCAGTTAGGGCTTCGGCGCCAGCAAATGGAGAGTTATTGGAATAATTATCGCAAGCAGTGTTTCCAACCAAAAAGTACGAAAGAACTTAGTATACGGAAGTACACTCACAGGACATAGATGTTGCAATTTCAATTAAACAAGCAAATTAGCGAGTTTTTTTCACGTTTTTGTCGTTTTCTCTTCAACTACGGAAAATATAAATTGGAAATTTTGACACAGGCTAGATGAAACTAGTTTAAAGAAATTAGTCGGGGCAAAATTTGAGAACAATGGTTGTGAAGGCGTACAATAGTCAGTAACTATAACTAGTTTCAGAGTTGTTCTTGCTATGGAAATAAACTTGCAAACAGCATGAGGAATTTAGAAGTACAAGCTTCATATAGGTTCTTTGGGAAGCTGATGATATTGACTTACTTTTTATGTTGCAGAAAAAATCAGAAAAAATTTCAAAGTTTACCATCAATTAAGGGCTGAGTTTTTCTGAGTGATTTTGCGCTGATGATTGAAATCAGCCAGTCAAAAACAAAATTCAATTAAAGAAATTTAGAAAAAATACTGCTCCGATTTATGCACCGGACTCTCATAAGCAGTTATGTTGTCTCTAAATTTGTACATTTATCTTGTAAAAGTACTCAAGACGTTATAAAGTATGTTTTGTCAAAATAGACACGACTGTTTTTTGACGCCAAACCAGGTCACTTTTTCAATTATTTTGCATGTATTTCTTCCGCAGCATAGAGAGTATTTCATGATTATCAGCTTCTTACAGAACAAACTTGAGCTCGTGCTTTTAAATTCCTTGTGTTGTTTGCGAGGATATTTCCACAGCAAGAACAGTTCTAAAATTAGTTACAATATACTGGCTGCTTTACGCTTTCAAAATAAGATTTCTCAAAACTTTATCGACTTAATTTTTCCCAATAGTTTCGTATAGCATGCATCAAATCTTCAACGAAATGACTTAAATATTTGAGAAAACAAAAAACGGAAAGAAAAAATTTGCCTCGCAAAGAAAAAGGTTACCTGGTTTTAAGCCAACGCCAAGAAAAGTCTAAACTCGTGAAAAATAAAACTTTTTGCTGCTATGTTTGCTACATGAAAAATTTCACTTATTCAATTTCTTAAAAAGAGTTGAAATTTTCTTGCAACCTGTTTTGTGGGCTCTTTTTCCTTCCCCCCGCCCCCCCCCCCCCCCCCACCTCACACGAGCTTCAATATATTAGTGTAACGAGTGGTTTTACGAGGTTGAGTATGAAGACCAAATATGTTTGTCGTGGCCTTATTAGTCTTTCATATCAATTGGACAATGTGGTCATTAAATTTACATGTAAAAGTTTGCAGGTGGGGGGGGGGGGGGGGGAGGAAAAAGAGCCGTTTTGTGATTTCTGGTTTTAAAAAGAAATATGCAAAAAAAATTGTTCAAATAGCTTTGATTTACGGAAATGAAATCAAACCGAAAATGAAAATTAATCGCAAACATAAATATCGCAAAAAAAGTCACTCTCTCAAATAAAATTTCATGTTTTTTTAACGTTCTTGTTATATTTTCTTAATTAGGGCGACTTAATTAGATGAAAACGACAAAAAAGAGTGGTGATAAAGGCTAAACTAAGTTTTCAATTATGGATTAGTTAGATGGGGCTGTCAACCTCACATCAGATTTCGTCAAAAGCCGAAAATATTCAGACCAGCTGTTCTCGACAAAGCCTTTTCTCAAATCCTGGAATAATTAAATTAGCGTCGGAAAAACACGCCTAACGCAACATTTTCTTCGCATCCCATTTTAGGTCGTCGTAATTATTTTTTTGACGCCGAAATCAAAACTAAATGATTTAACCTCATGAACAGTCCTGGCATGATGTTTCGTTCAACCAAACCCCCCACAACAAGACTTAAGTCGGACAAAAATTGTAAGATAATTTTTCCGATCGAAAACAACCAAAACTCCAATATGAAATACCTACTCAGAACTTCAGAAGTGAGCAAACATTTTTAACAACCAATACAGAGGAGAAAAGAATAAAACAGATGTAAAGCGGAGTTTTGTAACACCTGCGATACAAAAAAGATATGCTAAGTAAAGTAATCTAAGAAAAATCTTGACTACTTGAGAAAGATGTAACATATTTTCATTTTTCAAAAGTTTGAGTTTTTTAGCGATTCAGTTCGTCCAATCTCGATCGCAGATCGAATTCCGAAAAGTCCATTTAATAAACTCAACAAAAGCAAACATATCTTTCGATCATATGTGAAAAAGACAAGAACTCAACATTTTACTCCAAATTTTGTAATCAGATAAGAAAATTATTCCAAATAACTTAAGCTATAAGATTTCCTTCATTGATTTTTGGTTATATTACTTTTTCGACATCGAGAATAATGAATTACTATTATTAGGTTTCTTGGGGCTCAATTACCTGCAATATTGCAGTAATAAATCAAAATCCGTTTCAAATATGACCTTAACGTTTCGACCAAAAATCTAATAGACTAGTTGTATCCAAAAATTAAATAACGAACAAAAAATAAAAAATTATTTAAGAAGAAAACTTTTTTTTTGCATAAAATTTGATTTTTTTTTTGAAAATTTATTTCCAAGGAAGTTCTTATATTCTAACTGAACAATTTTTGTGCAACTAACGTTACTCGATTGCTTTACTCGCTCGAAATTGGACTTGACTCAAAAATTTCATACCAGTTTTTTTCAACACAAGGAAAATTTTTTGAATATTTATGACTTACAGGGCTTTCATATGACAAATCAATAGACCACTCCAATAATTATTCGTATCTGATTTTGCGGGGAAAAAATTTAAAAAAAAACAATGAAATCAACCTGAAAATTTCTTCCCACTTTCAGTGGTCGGAACAATAAGCAGACAACCGCTTTCAGCCCATGTTTTAAGTTAAACCCCAGCTTTTTGTCGTGCAAAGCATCTATGTTGTCTCGACAAGAGTAGCAACGGGAATTGGCCTTCTTTTAAATTCAGTCAACTGATGAGCTCTGTGAACAAAATTATATAGGGAAAAAGTCTAGTATCCAATGAAATAACTTCACTAATCGCAAGAGTAGATATCTATTGCCCGTTTAGAACTGACACGCTCATGCTTTCGTTTTGAAAAAAAAATTACGACCAACATTCCATCTTTTATCAAATGGTTTTGTCAAAATTAAGAGGCGAAACATATCTTGAGAGATATAGTTAAACGACAACACGGTTTAATAATTTAAGCAGCACAGGCTATTCGATCATTTCTAGTTTGCTTGAGAACTAGTCTTACCTAAGCTAACAACTAGAATGAGTGAATCGGACGCCTGTGACGATCCATTACTGAGTGTTGTATGAAAATTCAGTGAAATTACAAACAAAATAAACAGAAATGTTAAGCAACTGCTAGAAGCCATATCTCTTCGTCCGTGCTTGTTTCCAAACATTTCCGCAAAGATTCAAACCTTTATGATATTTTCAATAGTTAAAAATTTTCGGTAAAGTGGATTTGACTGAATTTCAGTTTATCGACAGGGTAAAATGTTTTGAAAGTTGAAAGTTCCAGTGTTAGATTAAATGCCTCAAAACAAATCGAGTATGATTGCCTTAATTCATCTTATCTGTCAATTTAACTATCCAGATACCCAAATTTGGCACCCAAATTCCAGATACAAAAAGAATATGTCGGTCACAAGGTGTGTTATCTTCAGATCATAATATATCTGAAACTTTACTGCTAATATGTGCTACTAAGGGCGTTAAATAAAGCAACAAATGAATCTGACCTCGCTTTAATTACGCAGCAAATTTGTTCGGTTGAATTTATTAGTAGAATACTAAAATGATTTGATGATACGCCAAAGACTTTGGTGAGCGGGTTCAAAATATATGAACTTTTTGAATTAAACTACAAGAAAACTTTGCAATTTAGGAGTAGTTTTGCAGGTTTATTGATATGAATCGCTGAGTAATGTTAACTCAAAGAAATTAATTTATTATTAGCCAATTTTTGATTTAATTACCAAATTATATTTTGTAAAAAAATGTTAAAAATCAAATTCAATTGTTTGAAAAATGCAATAAATCAGTTTGCATCAAACTATACAGATTATAATCAACAAGTTTTTAAATTCAAATTAGCAACAATTTAAACGGTCCATGAAGATAACAATCAAATCATAAAGTTAATAGATACTTTTCTCTCAATGTTTTTAATCAGTTCTATCCAAATGAAGATATGGAAGCTTTGAAAAAATTAAGTCAGAAGTGGACTGAATGTTAGCTCTTCTCCAATTTCAAAACTTGATACTCATTTTCAGTTTCAATTTCTGTCTCATAGCTCCATTTCTGCCTTTCTCCAGATCCGAAAAGCAGGTAAATAACTCCCCCAATTGAGCTTATCCCCCCTAACAAGTAGAAAACATTCTGCCATAATTCAGGACTGTGTACGTTATTTTGAGTGTAATAAGTTACAAAGTTCGGCAACATAATTCCAGGCAACACAGCGAACTGGTTGCAAACAGCGAACAAAATTCCAGCATAGTTCGGCGCAAGGTCTAGATGGTTGCAGTGATAGCCTGAAAATGTTGCCGCGAAGCACACCATTCCAAGCGTGAACAGAAGAATAGTTGTAGAAGTGTTGCAGCCCGAATGCGCGGCGAGAATGAAAAGAACAGCGGGAAGAAAAGAGCCCACTGATTGGTTGACTTTTCTGGCGACTCCTGTTGATACGATTCGTTTCTTACGTAACAGGTCGGTGAGGGACGAGAAAACTAAGATCATGGAACTACTGCAGAGCCATGGGAGACAGCTGAAGATGCCGTTCTGAAAACATTAAACACCCGGTCACAGACAATTTTGGTTCATATGCTCACATGACTCCTTTAGATCGTCTGCTCCCCATTAATACGGGCTACTTGACTTTCAGATGAATCAAAATTGCTCGTTTGAGGGCGAAGCCCTTTTTTACGACTGCACTTAAATTAATTTTAATTTCTATGGAGAAGTTGAAATTAAAATATTTGATGAAAAATTCAAAAAATGAAAAAACTTCAAAAGTTTGTTATGTGGTTTTCGGAAAATCAAAACCTACACGCTATGTTAAGTACAAAGTGATATATTTCGCATATAGTAAAGTATTAAACAGACAAAGGAGCATGCCTCAATCCAATTTATAGGGAATTCTAGGACGGATTAAATCTCCGCTTACGCGTTAATAACACGAAATATCCCGCATCCAAGTTTAGGCGTAAGTAATCGATTATAACGGATTATTATGTTGATTTTTTGACAATTATAATTATGATTAAAATTGAAAAATTGAAAATGATTATTATTACCGAAGTTAAGAAATCAAAAGATTTAGAATCGATTATAACTGTGATATAACCAAGAGATATAACTGATTATAATTCCTACGAAAAACTCTACATCAACTATACTCGAGAGAATCGATTAAAAAGACCTATTTTGCCTAACATTTTCACACTAAAAGGGCATTTCAATTATATCCTATGGATTCGTATTTTCTGACAATTACAAAATCTCTGAAAGTGAGATGTCTTGTCACACTGTGGTTCATCTGAACACAAAGTTTTACCAGGAAACAAAAGTTTCACAGAAATCCTTTCATATTAGTCGAAAGGTTCCAACTGATGGTGAAAAATAAATCTACCAAATAAATGATGAATCTAAAACAATGTGCCAATATTTTGGTAGTTAAAAAACTTAAAATGTGCATCATGAAGAAACTCTAATCGAGACGAAACGAAAAAATATATCTATGTTGAAAATTTGATTTTATTTGAAAACTGCTAAAACAATTTTCCCATTTTTCACATAAACCAACGTCTAGAATAAACATAAAAAGTAAGGAATTCAGATGAAAGGTCGACAAATAAAATGGATTATAATCGGTCATAATCGACTTATCGATTATAAATCTATCGGAAACTACATTGATTCATAATCAAATAAAATGTATTATAATTGATTATAATTTGATTTCAAAAAAGATTATAATCAATTTTTAAATAAATAATTTCGAATTTTTCTCAAACTTAGTAAGACTGGTACTAAAATCATAACATAACCAATTACTAACGCTTGAAACTGGATGCGATATGAGTTATTATTTTTCTGTTAATGACAAACCTCTAAAATATTGAAGTTTTGTCCAGTTCGGTTTAGCTGAACACAAAATTTTACGAAATTTTCGTAGAAATCCCTTCATTTGAAAAATTCATGAGGTAGGTAAAGTTAAAATTTTTCAAACAATTCATGAAGTTTAAAAAATGTGCCCATAATTTGGTGCTTGGAAAAAAAACTAAAAATACGCATCATGAAACAACTCTTAATCGAGAAAAAGTGAAAAAAAAAATGTGAAATGATTTGGAAACTGCTCAGTCAATTTTCCCATTTTCACAGAAACCAACGCCTATGAGAGGCATAAAATGTAAGCAAATAAGATGTAAGGTCGAAGACGAAAAGGGCAAACAAAAGGGATTTTAATTGATTATAATCAATTAAATTGAATTTTTTGTGCATAACAAAAAAATTAGAAACCGATAAAAATAACCAATTTTATTTGATTATATTCGACTATATTTCAGTCAAAAAATAGATGGATTAATAATCTAGTATAATTTATTAATCTGTATCATAAATGACAAAAATTTGTGTTCAAAAAGAGATTATAATCGTTTATTAATTGATTATAATATTATTTTTCTCATTTAGTAAGACTGGTGCTGAAATTAAAATATAATCGATTATTAACGCTTGAAAGTGGATGCGGGTCGGCTTGGCTTATTGTTCCGACTTTCGATACGAAAGTAACGGAATATTTGTGCTCGGGGTGGGTTTTTTTTTCTTCAGACAAATTTCGACTTTTTAACTAGCCATTTTTGACGGATTTTTTTACATCATTCGAAAGGTATTGTTGTCTTGAGCTCAAATTTGAAAATATTTTTCACCTGTGATCAGTTTTCGTAAAGTTACGGGGGTTTAAAGATTGCCATTTTGGCCAATTTGGGAGAATTAACGCGCGATATATTTCGCGCTATTAACGCGTAAGCGGAGAGTTAATCCGTCTTAGAAATGTTCCAAATTGGTTAAAAGAAGCTTATTTGCCATAATTGGTTTGTTACAAGGATCGAAATCTATCTTTTTGTACTTTGTATGGCGTGTGGGGGGATGATTTTCATAAAAAATTTCAAATTTTAGAAATTTTTTTTTTGATTTTGTTTTATTTTATTTGATTTTTTTAATGTTATTACTGCTCCATAAACCTTAAAAGGCAGTCGGAACATTCAGGATTTCGCCCTGATACGAGCAGTCTTGTAATTACGTTTTGAAACTTATCAAAGCCTGGCAAAAATATTGACTTTCCAAAAAACAAGAGAAATTGCGGGGGAAATAGTTGAGAGAGGAAGCTCTAGTTGCTGTTTTACGATCGCCTGCATTATTTTTTTCTTATTCAGTTTTCCTCGCTTCGTCTGATAGTGAAATGGAAATCAAAACTTAAGCTAATATTTCCAACTATATTTCAGACTACAGTCAAAACCTTGTATAATTACTGACTAAACAAATAATATGTTGCTTATGAATAGTTCAATGTGGAGTGGGAAAAAGCTGAAACCAAAATGAAGATTCAACTAAGTAAAAAATGTTTCTATTTTTTGCACCCTATGAAGGACAACTCACAGCAGACAAGTCGTAGTTGAGTACCCTGGATATGTAGGGCGAGAGCAGCAACATCACTCCAATGTTGATCCAGTTAGAGCAAGACTGGGCTACTATTAGGGCCAGAACAGGCCCATTGGTCAAAGCTCTTTTCCTGAATAAGAAAAAAAGCTTTAGATAAGTCAAAAATTCCTCTCAGAAAGTTAACCATAGATTCTTTAAAGTTGCTTGCATAGACAAAAACGTACTCATCAAAACAATTTACTGCTCATATATATTGGTCTTTTGTAAAATTTAAAAGGAGCCATCAGACCGTTGGAAAATAGTCAATGAATGTAGGTAAACGGAATGCAAATACTGACTTGTTTTTTGCAAAAACAACAATTTTTGAATCTCAATTTTGCTGAAATAATCCATATTAAACACAGAGGCGAAATTGCACTTCGCATACACAAGCAAAAACATGACCGATAACGCTACTGGGAAAAACTGAATGAGTATAACATAAATTCTTAAGTGACGCACGCCAATTATGACGCATTAGCAGTACCAGTCAATTTGAAAAAAAAACATTTACCAACTAACATGCCCCAATTTATAGAACGGACGCATTTTAACTAGTATACGAAAAAGTTCAATAAAAACATCCGATCCTGTCCAGAATGGAACCCTCTTATTTTGTTGCGGGTCTCCTTCCCAATCTCTACGCTACAGATACATGATACCTTGAAGTTAAAGTGCTATTTGTATGTAATATAATAGTATGTGTTTAAATCCATAGCATTGTCTGAACTTAATAGCAGGTTATTGATCTTATCCACTGAATGAACACTTTCAAACTGAACACTATATTTGCGACATAAGTTGGAAAAAAACTATCACACAAGCTTTCCTTGTGTAAAAAACTTGATCATTACGTAAAATTTTTATTTCGCTATTTTTATTTCATACTATCACACAAGCTTTGCTGGTGTAGAAAACTGGATCAGTACGTAAAACTTTTATTTCGCTGGGAAATCTGATAACACAATTCCACTTTCGAAATTAGATGACGATCACGTTTTTCGGGATTAACCGCACCATCCCCTCTAAACCTTTTAGGGGGAAGAAAATACAAGTTTGTTGAACCGTTTTAGTGAGCTTTACACTTTTGCTGTTGGATAGTGGAGTTTGCCTTCCTTTTAACAAAGGAAATGAACTGAACTTAGAAAGAGATCAAAAGTTAATTTCAACTTGAACAAATTGTTAATTTTTTCCTATAACAAACAAAAATATGACGACCTAAATTAGATTATGAACTACGTTAATCGAATCTTAATAACCAAGGGGTGAATGGTCAAGGGGCGAATATTTTTCTTAGGAGCTCAACAACCTCATGAACGCAGACGTCCACAGGTCTCTTTATGGCTTATATAAAACTTATTAATATTAGCTTTATAAAATTTACTGCATTTCAAAATCTCACAAAACCGTCCATAAATGATATCAAAAACCAAGATTTCTTCAAACACTTTTATACATTCAATTTCAAAATTTGACCTAGTGAGAAAATAATTATTTGGGCGGCTGACCATGGAAAGGGTGTGCGTGTGGTTGACTGGGCAGTGTTGTTGGTGATGTAAGTCATCTCGGCCTCCAAAATCCTCGGGTGGGACGAAGGGGTGTCGGATGCCACTCTCCACCACACACTAAGCCAGCCCAGGGAGATAAGACCATGGAGGTAGAAAACTAAACAAGATGAAAAATAAATTTTATTGCATAATTAAATTAAAATTCTGACGATACTGGTCAATTGATTTAGCGGTATTCAAACCGGAAAATGAAAGAAATTTTTTCATTAGATTCTTATGAATCTTAACAAAGAAACAAAGTTAGTCGGTTGCTCTGTGGTTACCACAAGTATTCCAACAAAATTCCAAAAATGGGAATAAAAAACTTAATATAAAATCGATTTCTTATTTTTTTAAAAATATTTTCTTAAATATAAATTTTCTTAAATATTCTTCAGTGAGGGCCGATTTAAAAACAAGCATAGCTGCTATATTGCTAAATTAATGTACACAGAGGCATAGCGGATGTTTTCATTACTTGTTATACAGCTCAAAATTAGCATGGCAAACCAGCCGACAGAAAGCGAGACGAAAGCCGTTAAGTAAAAAACAATATATGACCAAAAAAACTAATCTACCCCAAATGTTCCATGTGTCTGTCTAGAGTTGTCTTTAAAAAATTCATTTGAGAAAAACATGCATACCTAAAAAATTGAGGGTTAAATTGGCAATTTATTCCAAGTTGGAGTTGGCAAATTTACACAAAACAGGAAACCTTTCGAAAAAAAACTGGTATGTCAAATGCAGATAGTTCAAATATGTGTTGATTGGCAGAGGTAAAGATTCGCGACTTAACGGCACAAAATTTGTGGGCGCGGAAAAGAAACTGTTGAAGTGAATCCATACTTGGAATCAGTAGGCTCACAGCCGTTTAGAACAAAAAGGCGTAAAGAGGAAAAACAATCCACCTAGTGCGCCACATCATGGTGGCTTATGGAAGGGTCTGGTAAGGTCCTGCAAGGGTGCATTCTACTCGATACTTGGAACCCGCAAACTAGCGCCAGAAGTACTCGACGCACATTTCTGCTCGTTCGAGCAATCTTTAAATGAGCGACCACTGACTCCAGTAAACAGTGATCCGGATAGCTTAGAAGCTATTACGCCTTACCACTTCCTGCTTAGTCAGGCAAGTGCGAAATCCCTTTCCTTGAGATTTGAGGAAAAGTTCAACGATAGAAAACAGTTCGTGAGCCGGCATATTCAATTGCAATATGGTCACGATGGCTAAGCGAGTATGTACCAGGTCTCAATAAGCGAGCCGAGCGGCACTCCTCTCCAGAACGGGGACTCAAGACAGGCGATTTAGTGTGGTTAATAGAGTTCACCAGTCACCGAGGTTATTATCTTTTAGCTCGCTTTAGAACACTCAACTTCGGAAAAGACGGAGTTGCCCGATATCTGCCGTACTAAAAACTTTGAATGGCGATGTTACCCATCCGGTAGTAAAACTCGCGCCCGGTCTCGCTTCCTTGGGAGCGGAGGATGTTGCCACGCAAATAACCTTCCATAAACCAGAATATAAAAGCAAGTAAATTGAACAAGATAAGGACCAGTTGGCCGAGCAGTCTGGAACAAAGCCTACGGTTCGGCGAAGGTTCGAGCCCCCCCCCAAAAAAAAAAAACAATTTTTTTTACCCGAACCAAAACGTATTATTATCAGTTTTAGCTATAAAAAGATATTTTTTCGTTTATAACGACAAATTCTGCAATTTATGCAGTTTCCAGAATTAATTCAATTTTGGTTATATCTTTGTTGTTTTAGTATAAATATTTTAGAGTTTTGAGCTGAGCGCGGTCACGACTGAAAAACGGAACAATTTTAAACTTTGCTTCTCGATACTGAGACACCATTTTTTTTGCTTTTTTGGAGTCCAAATCAGGAACATTAGAACTTTTTATATGATACCACAGATCGCCAACGAGTTTCATTTAAGGTCCATAAAACTGGACGGAAATAACTAGAGCGAATCCATAGTTCCTTCCTTTTACTTCTCGAAAAGTGTTAAGCTTTTTCTGTTTTCAGCGGGTTAAATATTTACTTAACAAGATAAGAATCTGGTTTTTGACATCTTTAGCCAAAAACATTGACGAGTCATCTCGTTTCTCAGATTCATTAAAAATTATGATGACATTTCTGGGGCCACAAAAAGTAGATTTTAAATTTATTCTGCTGAACATTTGCAATAATGGGATGTGGTGACTCACTTAACGGCCATCCATGCATGAAGTCTAAGGAGCACAAATAGCCCGCAATTATAGGAGAGAAAATATTCCCGATGTCAGCGGCACCACCAACCAAGGCCGAGTAGAAACTCCTCTCGAACTCGGGCACCCAAACGCCCATCAGATGATTCATCGAAGTGAACACTAAGCCCTGTAAAATTCCCATGAGGAATCGAAGTGCACATAATTCGTACACCCCAATAAACGCAAAAGTCGGAGTTAAGAAGGTACAAATTCCAGTTCCCACAACGCCAATTGCAAAAGATAGTTTGCCTCCAAATTTGCTAGCTATGATTCCGGATGGGAATTGTGTGAGGCCAGAGCCGTAGAAGAAAGACGACAGAACGTATCCTTGTTCTTTAACTGTCCAGTTAAATGTACCTAAAACACAAATTTGCAAAAAAAAATATTGAAATTTTCGCAAAACTTCCAATGTCATGATTTTTCAGACTGTCATGATAATTACGTCTTAAAAGAGTTTAACTCATGCTAATAGAAATTCACTGGATAAAATGCATGCTGCTTCAATAAGTACGCAAAACAATTTGGCACATAAAAGTCAGAGAATGATATGTCTTGATTACAATAGTTTAAACGTTGAATGGTAATATAACACATGCATTGCCCGCTTGTATAATCGATCGATCGAGGAAATATCAACGGTCAAAAAAGATAAACGAATTTACATTTTTGAGTATACTATGATTTTCATTTCGAAGAAAAAAGAACTTGAGTTGTTGTTCGTCGTAGGACGTCAGCAGGCTGGCCACTATTTTCTCAAAAATATATAGACCTCAAGTGACTATGACAATTTTCGAAGTTTTTTGTCGACCTTTTTTTTTAGGTCGACCAAATTAATTTTTCAAGCTCTGCCAAAGCACTGAAAAGTCCCTGCCCTGTTTTGGCCAAAATTTCTGCGCCGCAGGCATAATTTTGAAAAAAACTGCGTTTTTTCGGCCCGTGCTTTTTAAAAATTTTAACCACCAAAAACGGTTTCACCAAAAACGGATGTCTCAAAACTGTTTTTTAAAAATTTTAAAAAACAGAAGCTTTGTTGTAAATAGTGACTTTTACATGGTCTCTAGAAAATATAGACTTCCAAAAAATTATAGACCAAATAATGACTTTTATAGACCAGTCTATAAATATAGACCAAGTGGCCAGCCTGGACACACTTAGTCGACAGGAAGGAACTATGGATTAGCTAGTTTTATTTCATCAATTTTCGGTAAGTTGATGGAAATTCACAGTGGTTCAGAGTTGATATCATATTAAAGACTTAGTGGTCGTGATTCGGATTCCAAATTGAATCAAAAAAATTCTCAGTGTCGAAAATATTTGGTAGAACATTTTCCTATTTTCAAAATGTCATGAAATTTACAATTTACTTGATGAGCTCTTAGCTCAATTGAAACCTCATTTTAATGAGCTATTAACTTAGTTTTATGCTAAGTACACATTAATTTTGCTGTTACCTTGCCTCTTTAATCTGAGTTCTTTAATAACGCCCTTTACTGAAAACCGAAAAAAATGGTAAAAACTTTTTGCAAATTTTTGATTCAGCATAGCGCAAATCATTCTGATATTGAAAATTAATCTAAGCAAACTTTAACTAACAAAAATCAACCCATATTTTGCGCATGGTGAGATAAGGTCACACAAAAAAGGCAAAAATGATTAAAGTTTGGTTATTTAGAAGTTTGATGTTACTCGTATCAAGTTTGTACAATTAAAAGTATATACAGCAAATTTCAAAGAATCAATTTCAGAGAGCTGTTAATCCACCATTAGACAATTTTTCCCAGCAATATTGAAAACTTATTTTTGTTCGGATACAAATGCAAAAAAAACATTTATGCTAGTATGAAAAATTAAAAAGTCAAAAGTTTGATCCGACAACCTAACGAAGTGGGAAGTAACTTTGAGATAACTTATGTCGACTTTCTCAAAAAAACTTCATAGGGATTAAGGACGCTGTCTTATTACACTCCATTCAAACGTGATTCGGATTTTAAAAACAGAAACGTGGTTTCCGTTTTGAGAAAAAATGGTAAAAAAATTTCCGTTTTTCAGGCTATTGGAACTCACAATTTGTTTCTCCTGCAGTTCATATATTAGTTTAGCTAGTAAATTGTCTCAATAAACTAACTAGATTTCTTTTTACTGGAAAAAGAACAACAGTAGAAAAATGAAAATATATATTTTTTGGGTTCTCTTTTCCAATCATTGTGGTCGGACAGCAGCAGGCTATCCGGAAAAATATTTCAATTTACTATCACTTCAAAAATTAGGAGCAAGATTTAACATAACAAGAGCAGCCAGTTGCTATGCAAGCATTCATAATATTCCGATGACGTTGTTTTTTGGAAGGAAAATGAAAAAAAAAAGAAAAACCCATCTTTTCCAAAAACTCATTTTACTTACAAGAAAAATGAGGGTTTAATCTCAAACTTTTTCCGAGTGAAATTTTTTGAAAAAATTTTAGAATTTTTTTTTGTTCTGTGAGTTTTTTTAAACACTTGGATGTGAAATCACGACTGAAACATGCTACTCTTGAATTTGCTATGAAATATGAATGAAAAGCCCACTCTAGGCTATACTTCGCTTTCATCTTTTGGCTGTAGCAGCTGATACTTCAAAAACACTCAAAATGTCTAAAATTTTAAGATAGCGAAAAAGAAAAAAAAGAGAAAAAAACATTGCCGGTCGGCCAAATTTTTTATATCTTTATCTCGAATGAAATTGAGAAAAAACGTATAAAAAGGATCATTGTCAGCAATTAATTTGCAGAAGCAAAGAAAATGAATCGATAAGTAATCCGACAAAATGAATCGATAAGTAACCCGACAAAAAATGGTTAGACGCCCGTTGAGTCCAAAAAAACTGAAAAAATAATTTGATAGAAAACGTGATTCAAATTCGAATCTTCCAACCTAAGAGTCATTTTTGGTAACTAGTTAATTATGAAGTCAAGATTTCCGCAAAGTTTTCTTTGAACCAAGCAGTAAAATGCTTTAAAAAGTCGATTTGAAGTTGCCGAATAGCAGATAAAAAGCATGAAAAAATTGTTTTAAAAAAAGAACACAAGAATAGAATAAGTGTCAACTTGCCTTGAGAATATGGACCGATCTTATACCTCTTAGACATTTTCGATAGTCATAGTAAAATACGCAAAATGCAAAAAAATTTTGTAGAAAAATAAGTCGAAAATTCAGAAAAAAATATAAAAAAATGAAAATTTATTCATTTTTTTAAGCAGTTTTTTGAACTTTTGAAGTTTTTGATTCCAAAAGGGCGCTAAAATCCTCAAATAACTAACTTTACTCGAGTGAAACTAAATTTTCACCGTTTAAATTAAGCTGTAAAAAATTTCAAAATCCAAAATTTCAAACCGGTTTTTCTCGACACTGGTAAGACTTTTTCGAAATTTTCAAAGTCGTTCAAATCATGACTGAAAAGGCTTTAATAGAATATATCACTCAACTCTCCACGATGAATATTTATGTTGGTTGATTTTGCGTGGAAAACAAAAAACTAAAAATCTAAAACACACCCGTATACAAAGTTCCTCCCCATTTTTTCATTGGTATTCATAGTAAATCCCTCGAAGTCGTAATTTCAAGTATTTCCAAAACATCACTTGAAACTAGTCGGAATTTTTTTCCGTTATAGTCTAAAATCCTGCAAGTAAAGCTAGTGAGTAACGTTAGATAGATATTAATCAGCTACTTAAGCCGCGGAAAAATTAGTTTTACTTCAAGAAGTTAATGCTATCAAAATTTAATTTAGCGCCTCTTAGTCAAAACAATCTTTAAAAACTGCTCTTTTAAAATCGTGCCGGAAATAAGATTAAGCTTTTATTTCGACCGATTGTATGTTTTTGATTTTTTCTTTTGTGTTGAGCGAACAAAGCTAGCGAGCAGGATAATTTGCTTATTTCGAGCCAATTAATAAAGCATTTTGAGCCTAATTTTAGTTTCACTCGTGTAAAATTAGTTTGAATTGCGAACACAAAAAATTTTACCAAAAAAAATAAAAAAATTATTAATTTTTTTTGATTTTTTTTTGTTTTTCCAATCATTTTTCTAATAAACTTTGGTGTCCAATATGCTTATTTTTACTTTTCGAGTCGAATATGCCTCAGCTCTAACCTTTCCTTGAGATCCTTTTATCGCACCACGCAGAAAAAAACAACACTGTTTTGAAAATGCTTTTTCGTTGTATTTTTTAGAGATTATGGTGGGAGCATTCTGTGCTACTTGCACAGTAACCAGCTATACTTATGTTTCTTTGTGATTAGTTTTTGAAAAAAAGTAGTGTTTTCGTGAATAATTGACTCTAGCATTCCTTTTTTCAACTTTTATTTATTCGGATACACTACGCACAAAAAGCAAGTATTTGGAGAAAAAAGGACAATTGGATCCCAGTTGTTCCGACCATTGAAAATGGGGAGTAATTTTGTATTCGTACGAAGTCTTTTGTTTCCTTTCATTTTGCACACAAAAACAGGTATCAAAACTAATAATCGGAATGGGTTGGGTGATATTTCATATTAAAGCCCTTTCAACTTCGAGCGAATAAGGTGAGCGAGCAGGCTTTTTTGTTTTTCGCCTAAACGCATTTACCCTAAATAATCATCGTAAATGGTTGAGTGAAGTATCATATCATTAATTGTTTATGCAGGATAAAAATGTTTATTCAATTGAATCATTTAACTCAGAATTCGCGGGTAAAAGTTTGAGAAAACAAAATAACTTTCCATAAAACGATCAAAATCTGAAAAATTTATTTCAAACTGTTATTTCAAATGAATCTTTAATCGTAAAATTGGCAGATTAGTTTCAGAGAACAGGCAAGAAAATTTCAAAAGTTTAAATTTTGCCTTTTCCGAAAACCTAATTTTTTCTAATGAAAGTAAGGCGTCGCCAATTATTTTTTGATTGATTCTTTAATTCCAGGTTTGTGAAGGTTCCTTTTTGGCGAAAAAGTTTGAAACAATGAACAAAATTTCAAAAAAAAGCTTTTTTGAGACCATATATTTTTCTATTCAAATAAGGTCGTAGCCGATTATACACAAAAAATCCCTAGTACCTGTACTTTCCACTGAAATTTATATCTCAGATTTAGAGTTTTTGTCTCCGAAAAAAAACACAAAAACTTAAGAAAATGATACAAACATTATCCCGTTGAACCTTTCGAAAGAAGTTGAAAGGGGAAGTTATATTAAAGACTAGGGAAACAGGCAGACACACAATGCGGGAGCCGTTCTTTTAGTTGATACCAGTTTTTGAAAATCTGTTAATTAGTTGCTGAGAAAAACCAAAATTTTAGCTAAGTGAAAGAAAAACTTTCCAAAAACGTCTAAAAAAATTAAGTAAAAAATTCTAATATAATTTTATAATACAGTCAAATCTCGATTTAGCGGACTGCCGATTTAACGTAAACCTCGGTTTTACGTAATTCTTTTTCCGGTCCCAAACTTTTCCCATAGTAAAACCTTCATTTTACGTAGTTTTGATTTAACGTATAACCTTGGTATTACGTAACTGCTGCATCGGACCAAAACTAATGTTTGCAATGAAAATAAACCTTTATTTAACGTCACTCTTCAGCAAGCGAACCTTTCGCTGAACCAGAAAATGACAAAGAAAATGATGTTTTTTGGTGGAATCTGGAAATGAAGCACCGGCGACTCAGGAGTTTACTGTTTCCGGGCTCCAAACAGTTCATCAAAGCATCGAAGTTTTGCGATTATTTTGATACTTATGTATGCACCACCCATGAATGATGAACAAAATTCATTTAAAACGCCTTTTTTTCAAACCTTTAATTAACGTAGACCTAGATTTTACGTATTATTTTTGACCGCCCAAACAGGTACGTTAAATCGAGATTTGACTGTACCTCAATTTGTCAAATAGTATTTTTTTGCCCTCCGCAATATAAGCTGACAAAGCCGATAAAACTTAGGCTTAAACGGTTCTATCCAGAAAGAAAAAATGAAAAAAATTCATCAAAATCAGATTTGGTAACAGGACAAATGACAGAACTTTCGATTATAATTTAAAAAATTTAGAACGAAAAACCTATGCTTTACGGAGTACAAAGCATAAAAAACAGTTCAAGAGAAAAACAGTACAAGCAAGAAAAAAGTAAAGTAGTTTTTTTAAGAATATGGTCGGAACATTCTGTGCTACCATCACAGAAACTGACTATCCTTTTTTTAGGCGAACCTGTTTATCTCTGCTTTTTTCCCTCCTTTCAGGATCAGTTACTGTTGATAAAAATAGGACCTTTTTCTTAATCGAAATCAGCTCTAGAGTTCCAAAAATGCAATAAGAAAAATTAAAAATAAATCTCGGACTCGCACCTACGACCTGCTGCGACCTAGAAATTATGAGTCTCACACATTATCCACTCAGTCATAGACGCTTAGTCCATCAAAAACACAAGCCACAAATAAAACCGAGAACAGATGCATAAAATTTCCAATGCTCCAGATCGTGATAACAAAAAGGCACACAAGTGAACACTTTTAATAAGCAATTACATCTGCGAGTTAGGCTAGAAAAAAAGATGGTTCTTACTAAAACATTAGCTGCTCGATGGCATAATTAAACACAGAGTCGAAGTTGCACTTCGCATACGCAAGCAAAAATATGACCGACAACGCTACTGAGAAAAACTGATTGAGTAAAATTTTGAATCTACAAAATTTCTTTAGTGACGCACGCCAATTATGGGTCTACATAATTGCTAAGTGAAGCAAGCCAATTATGTCGATACAGAACCATAACTAACACCTTGCAGCTAAAGTGGTATTTTTAATACAACAGTGTGTGTTAATATTCTTAGCATTTGCTGTACTTAATCGCTGGTTATTGATCTTATGCATACACTGCAATAAAAGAGCACTTTAAAAAATAGCACTAACATTTGCGACTTAGTTGGAAAAAAAGAAAGTTCGTAATAACACACAAGCTTTGCTAGTGTAAAGAGTACAAAAATTTTACACAGATGCGAAGTTGCACTTCGCATACAAGCAAAATATGACCGATAATGCTACTGGGAAAAGCTGAATGAGAATAACTTCCAGACTGCAAAATTTCTTAAGTGACGCACGCCAATTATGAGTCTAGATAGTTGCTATATGACGCATGCCAATTATGACGCGTTAGCAGTAACAGTCAATTTGAAAAAAAAAAAGAAATCTACCAACTAACATGCCTCAATTTATACAGCGGACGTATTTTACTAGTATACGAAAAATTTCATTAAAAACATCCGATCCTGCCCAGGTTTGAAACCTCTTATTTTGTTGCTGGTCTCCTTCCCTACCTCTACGCTACAGATCTATGATACCTTGAAGCTAAAGCGCAATTTGTAATATAATAGTTTATGTTAATATCCTTAGCATCGGCTGTACCTAATAGCTGGATCAAAATGAACACTTTCAAAATGAACTTTTTGTCACAACAATAGCCTCGCAGCAATATTTGCGACTTAGGTTGGAAAAAAAAGAAAGTTCATAGTATAACACAAGCTATGCTTGTGTTATCAACTATAACTGCTATCCGAACTTGCTTTACTCTTTTTTAAAGCGACCGATTATTTTTTAATACTTAGGGGTTACTCAACTAACTATTAGAATTACAAAGCATGTTTTGAAAAGGAGTCAAAATTCTTTTGGGTTTAAAGGTGGCGTAGATATATCCAGGATATATATTAGGTAAGCTGATGTAACAAAAATGATTCCAAACTAGAAGGCGTTAACTAACCTGCAGAAGCGTTGGATCCAATGGCCGATTAAACTGCTGTTTAACATTTTTATTCAGAACATGTGCTTAGTCTCAAGTGATTTTGATTCGTCTTCAGGCCTTGACATTTATCTTGGTCACTTACCTTTCTCCAAGTGACCAGGAATCAGTTCTGCTGTCGAATTGTGATGCAAGGGGCAATTTTCATTAACAGCGTTAGTTTCTGGTATCTGAACTACCATGGCATTAATAGCCACGCTCAGAATAATACGGGATGAATAAGCAAGGAAATATCCAACCATTCCCGCGTATGCAATGCAATTTCGGGTGGAAAAGAATGAATTATAACTTAGTTCCAAAGATTGCCCTATGTCGCCAGAACTCTCGCCTAGTAAGGTATCCGTTTCACACTTCGACGATGCTTTCGACATCGCTCGATACCTAGCTAAGGAAGTTTCGGTTGTGAAATGACTGAACAAAACTCACAAAAATTTATCAAACTATCTCATGTCAGATTGCTAATTTAAATACAATTACACTTTTTGGCAATCAAGCGTATAATATACCTTAAACTTCTATAAATATCATCCCAATAAGCCCGAAAACAAAGATGAAAGCTTGAAGATCAGTTGTTTATTGCCCTTGGTTGGGCTAATATGCTCATATTCAATAATTACACTGAATAATTATTGCATAACATTCGAGGGTCGAGGTAAAGGATATCCGGCTCGGAAAGTTTTTTTAAGATAGTGAGTCCACCAACTTGTTTAGAAAGTTCACTAACTTGTTCGAAAATCCTTCAAACTTTTTTAAAAACTGTCAAAGTGATCAAATATTTTCAATGGTGTTCATAAGTTTTCTCTCAACCTCATTCACCGCAATAAAACAGAAAAGAAGCTAAATTAGTTTAGATATATCATTTTAAAAGTACTGCATAATAAACAATGATTATTTAAATAAGTTTTGCGATCTACAGAAAGTTACAATTTTAAAAGAATCCAGAAAAGCGAATCGAGTTCAATTGACTTTTCGGATGATTTGCAACAGTCCGATGACAGAAGATACAATTCCAGACAATGCGCCTATTTCACTTTTCAGGTATCCCAAATTACTCAACGGACAGGTAAGGTCCAAAATATCCTTGCAAAGGTTCAATCTTGATTCTGATATTTGAGAAGAACCTTTTGAAGAACAGGGCGTATTTAGGTCAAATTTTCGAAATGTGGCCCCAGTTGCTGCATTTACGTCATTGGAGCGTCGCGACGCTATCTGAGCAAAAACATGCAGTGGTTTCATTGTCCCACATAACAGCTTAAAGTGACGCATATTCTTGGCCAGGCTCAGGAATATTGCAAAAAACCATAACCTATTGACCCATAGTGAAAGCCCATCGGAAATATGGGCGACTTTAATCTTCTGGAATAAATTTAAATGGTCGGCTGATAGGTGAACAAATTTTGCAGAGTGTGAAATTACAGACCAAACTCTCAGACTGTCATCGGCAATAGCAAGTGCATCTAATGCGCACATAAGGGACTCAAAATTATTTCCGAATGAGAAAACATTTCTTGAGACAGAAATTGCGCTTTCTAAGTTAGCTAGACGTTGCAGGAATTTCTCCAAGACGGATGCCAAGCTGTGTTTTGAGAGTAGTTTCGAGGCGAGCCGTATTGTGTATTGGAGGAGTCTAAGGGCTTTGTCCTTGCCACTGTTTGAGTGCTGAATTGCGTTGACGTATCTAATCAACACACCTGCGCTTACTGACTCAATCATACTGCTTTACAAGGACACGCAATGGTTATTCTTCGCTTCCAAAAAATTTACATGGAGAAATCCATTTCCAATCTGAAAGTTTTAGATGATACTTTTCGAAAGTTCGTGAATTTAATGCGCGCATACATTAGACCACTCGATCCAGTCATATCTTTACGCAGGTTTTTTTTAGTTTGATACACACGGCCTTGAAATGTCAATGAACTATAAAAAATCTAGATTTTTTAGTTACTCACGGCCTTGAAATGTCAATGAACTATAAAAAATCGAGATTTAGAGTTTCACTGAAATTTTTAAGTTTCAAAGAAAAAAATTATCACCTGATAGCTTTGTAAATTTCCAAAATTGAATGATAGTTTCTTATAAGAAAAATAGCATAGCAGCTATTCGAAAGAAAAAAGACGAAAACGCCGATGAGTCAACAATTTCCGACAGAGACAGTTTTTAAGCGAAAAAAAAAACAAAAACAGCTAAAGATACAAAGACAAAGCAAATAAAATTAAAAATTGCAGGAATATTTCAAAATACTGAAAGCAACTACAATGAAAGTTTCGTACGAAAATCAATTATACGCTGAGGCAACTAAGCCGACAAATTATAGGCCGACATTAGTTGGGAAAGGAGTATTTCAAGTTTGAGAAAAAAAACAGTACCTGGTCAGATTTGAACCCACGACTTTTGCCGTCCGAGGCTTACTCTTCACCTCCAGGCTAAGTGAAGTACACGCATAGAAGTTTGAATTCATTTTAAACCCAGATGATACAAGTGATTCTGTTAAACATGTTAACCAGAAAAAAAAGGTCACGACTGAAATTAAAAATGAGGACAGCATTAGAAACAAAACTGCTAGTTATAAATTGATAATAAAAACAGGCGAAGCTGAACTTCGCACCACTTGCGGTACAAAACAAGATTTTTTTCAGAAATTTTTTTTCTAAATCGAGGTCGGAAAAAAATATATTAAAATGAATAAGACTAGTTTTGAAACAAAATCATGCCTAGATAATAGAATGTGCAATAAGCATCGGAAGATAATGTTCCCCGCGGTAATAAAGATAAAAATACTTTGACAGAAACCTTACAAGCTATAAAAAAAAATTTCTGACTTCTGAAAAGTAAATAAAACCACCTCACCTCAAAACACTTTATTTGCTCGTCAAATGAAACAATATGAGGCCACTAAGCCGATATAATATAGGCAGAATCCTATTGAGCCTAGAAAATTTAAATATAAAAAGCCGAATAAATTTTAAAGACTATTTCTTATTTCTGATTAACTACCTTTTTGACAATTTGATGTGGAGCTTTAGGTTTTTTTTAATACTCTGCACAAAAAATTTACCTTAGACTTACAAACAACCAGAATCCAAATGAAAATTTAACGTACTCACTGGTAGAATCTGGTCCGAAATTTCCACATTTTTGTTATCTGAACCAGGTTACCAATGGCTTCAAAATTATTTTTTTTGGACACTATCTTCAATCAAACAGTTCAGTTATGGTCAAACTTGTTGCTCTCACACATATTTTGAAGTCCTTTTGTAGGGAAATTCAAACAATCTTACAAATTGTTTGGTTGTGTTACTTTCTTTCTCCAGTATATTTTGAAATTTTTCCTGAAAAACAAGCAAACATTGTAGCATTGAAAATTTACAGCTATTTTGTTTGGCTTGTCCCCAAGACAGCACATTTGCAATTTTTTTAGTCAACGTGGTGCAATGGGATGCTGAGACAAAAAAAAATTCTCAGAGAAGTATTTGATCAACCAAAACTAACTCGAAGCAAGAATAGCTAGTTGCTGTAGAAGTAGCACAGAAGTTCCGACATAAATTTAAAAATTTTCGTTCCCGACGCGATGAGAGAAAAAGATGTGAACAAATTTTGAGCATAGATAGAACCGTCGAAAAAAGAACGACACGAGTTGTAGTCGAAAAATATAACGAAAAAAACAATACTTTCTAAAACAATACTTTGCAAGAATTTTGAGAAACAAAAAAAATTCCGAGAAAAAACCAGAAGTTTTGCAGAATCAAAAAAACTTAATTTTAAAAGAAACTAAAATCCACACCACGAAAAATCACATTCGAGCGTGAACAAATTTTACCATGTTTTCCTGAAAATAAAATGAAAGAAATCACCACAACTTGAATAACTGACTTCTATTAGTTCATAATCACCTAAAAACATCAAAAATAAAGTGCCGATGTCACTTTTAACACGGTAACCGACTTAATCTACTTGAGAATGAAACCATGTTATGGCGACTGCTTCGTTTCTTATAGAATTGGTAGTCAAAGCCTAAATGGTAAATGGATCCACGCGTTTAATTTCAATCCGAAAATTAAAATGATTATACTTAACAAATGCAACTAACAGAAACTCAATGGGCCGCTTTATACAGGCAAAACTAATCCGATTTAAGAAACCCGAAACAAAAGCCAATTCTTCCTATTAAATCTTCAAAGAAAAATAAATATATCTTTTTTAAAACAAAAAGTCAAGCACATCTGCTTTTTATCCTTATCACTTCCACAACTAGAAAATTCCTAGCATTTGGATTGAAATATGGGATAAAAGGATTTATACTTCTTTTGAACTTCTGATTACTTTCTATTTTTTCCGCCTAAATCGATTTTCTTTTTTTTGGGGGGGGGGGGGGGTGTGTTGTAAATTCATCCTACAGTTTGCTTTTTTGTTACAACTGGAGCGTTATTTGCTCTCCTTTCAGCAAATGAATTTGAATTGAACGAAACAAAAAATTTATAGTTGAACCGCAAAAGACTAAGTTTTCACGTGAACATTTTTTAGACACTCCTTGAAAAAAAAACAAGACTGCTCGTATATCAGGGCGAAGACCTGAGTGTTCCGAGTGCACTTTAAGGCCAATTTAAAAGTTTTTTGGTTAACATAATAAAAACAATTATTTATTCATTTTTTTCTTCTATTTATCCCCGCAAACTCTAATGCTAACTACGAAGGGATGTATTTAGCGTCTTGTATCTTAATAATAAGACCAAATATTTTGCCTCAATTCAATTGGGACGCATCAATACGCTGCTTAAGCGTGTAATAAGAATACAATAACTCGCACGTTAATTATTTCAAATTAACCGAATTAGCAGTTTTCAAACCCTAAAATTTTACACAAAATAATCAAACGTGAAATATCTTTTTGAATATGAGCTCAGAATAACAGTGCCTTTCAGATGGTTTATACAAAATCCGGCAAAAATGCTGTAAAAAACGAAAACTGACTAATTAAAAAATCACCACAAGCATAAATATTTCGCAATACCTTCGAAAGTCAAAACAACAATTAAAAAACATCACTAACTACTGGGAAAAAAACATTATAGAAAAAACACGATCTAAAACATTACAATTGGTGATTTCATTTCGCTTAATGAAACTTAAATCTTTTTCAGCACGTTCGAAATACTTTGTCGTTATGCACTACCGACTGAACTAAATATGCTCTGTGCACTAAATATGCTATACTGTCTGAGCTTCACAGCCTCAAGGAGTTCCAAAATAGGAGGCGCTTCGTCAGAAGTAGAAAAATATTACGTTTTTTCTTATCCGCCCGAAAGTAATGAATACACTTAATAGATATTCACTAATTTTTCATGACAGAAAAGAGCTCAGGATGTAAAGAGCTGTTTTTCAGATAATTGAGCGGTCCTCAACGTGAGCGGTATGTAAAATAAGCAAGCACATGATTCTTAGTATCCTTGTAGTAAAAATTATCCTTTGAAAAACATTTCCGAACAAATTGAATTGTCGATTTAACGGTTGAAGGAATGTAATTAAATAAGATTTGGATTGAGGGGTTTACGAACATTATACAATGGTCAATGAAGCTTAAAATTGTAACATTAGGAGTTTGGGTTTGTACATTTTAAATAAAGTTTAGTTGAAGAAGTTTTCAGATAAAAAAAATTAGGTGCGTGCGGCTAAATTGTTACCAGCAACGGTTAAAATTAAAGGCAATAATTGAATCATCTTTTAATATGATTTATATAAGTTATTGAAAATGTTTAATTTACAGCGCAAGGGTAAAACTATTGACATCTATATTTCAATTTTAGCGCGACAACGTGACAAGTTGTGACATCGTGACTATGCATTGCAGATATGGCTTCGGAATTAAATATGACTCTAATGAGATAGTGTGATGATGTGTATAGACAGCACAGAATGTATAGATGGTATTGCAACAGCACAATGATGACTAACTCTAATCGTGTTGATTCATTCAAGTACTTGGGTATTTCTTATTTAGCCCCGCGTCCAAAATAACTATTTCAACATGTTCATACTCTAGAATTTTATACCCTTTTTCGAAATCTTAGTCTCAAAACCCTACGAGGGTTTTCTTGCAAAATACCTGCAACTTCAATTGCTTCGTTGCAAAAAGTCAATTCTCCGATATTTTCGGATCCAAAAAATCAACAAGCTCAAGCTAGGAGCGTTGGAGTTATATTAAGAGAAATGAAGGATTTTCGAACATTTACAGAGCATTTGCTTCAGTAGCGGAGGGACGCCCCCCTCAGGGATTATTTTTTATTTCGAGATAGGTCCCCCCTTTGTTTTATTATTTTATTATATCAATTTGTGGCTGATGTACCCAACAAAAATTTAAATATTCTACATTTGAGGGGGAGCGCGCGCATTTGAGGGGGATAAGCAATTTTTTTTGTCATAACTTACCAAAAAGCGCCTAAAAACGCCTTTTTTGGCCTGTTTTCTTCCCCATAATTTTGCCTGAGATGCAGAAAATTTGGCCGAAACGGGTGTTTTTATAGCTTTGGGAGAGCTCGGAAAATCAATTTAGTCAACCTAAAAAAAGGTCTTGATCCGCCGCTGATTTGAGTAACTTCGCATAATTTGGAATACACAAATTTGTAAAACTGAACGGAAAAGCACTTGAACAAAAGTTAAGCATAATAATTTTGTTTGGCACTGCAGTTTCAGAAAATATAGAAGAAAAAAACACCTGTAATGCAGCGAGAAATAAGATTTCAATGTTTTGCGCAATTTGCAATTTCGCCAATCGAAATGATGAAGCACTATTCGGATCGCTTCATGTAATTTGCCAATTGTCAATGACAATATAGACTAGTTCATTAAGCCCTAATTTATAAATAAATGTGCAGTAAGTTTTGTTTGTTGTAACCAATACAGTAACTTGAACCTACAACTGTTTCCATCTGTCAATTTATACCACTATTTGAAGAAATCTGCCCTAACTTGACCTTGTTTGATAGCCTCTTTGACATAACCGGGTCCTCCGTAATATGCCCAGACATCCTCGAAATCCTTACTCAGAACTTCAGCTCCTTTCTTAGTAGTCAACCCTGTCTCGGCTAATTGCAACTCGCACATTCGCATATCGTCTTTACCCGCCACCAGAAGAATCGGAGGTTTGTTCGGGTGAAGTTCCAACTGCCTGGCAACCCAGTCACCATCAAAGTGTGCAAACCACCATCCCTTTTGTCGAAACTGGGGATCCTTGCCGACATCGCAGGGTCTGATGAATGGCACTCTAAAAAACCTCTGAACCTTTGCAGTTTTGCCATTTGGACTTTGATCTTTCTTGCCAGGTGCTGCATTTACCAAAGCACTCGAACTTTGCTGTTGCTTTACATGGTCTACCACATCTTTGGGAGCTCGTTGTTCGTCTTGATCAGACGTTTGGGATCCATTCTGAGCAGGTGTGTTCGAAGCAGCAGCAGACTGCGTTTTACGAGCCTGATTTGCTTTCCAGTTGTGATACACTTTTAACCTCCGGTGAAACTCTTCCCTGCACGACTCAAGCAGTTCTATGTCTGAAACATACGTCTTCAAAGAAACACCCAAAAATTAGATAAATTTTGAAAAATGAATATCCTGGAAATCATGACCAATAAATAGCAAATTCTAAATCAGACATACCACATGAGGTGTTGATAGTATCTCGAAGCTCCGCGTACGTGTAGCTGCTCAAGTCATACTTTTTGAAGGCCGATTCAAATCGCCTACTCATTTCGCCTGTTCCTCTGAAACACGATATTTAGCTACATCCAATAGCTTAAATTTTTGTAGTAAAATATTATATTCTTTGGACACCACCGCATTAGTGAAGCTCACCAAGACCCAAAACATATGGTTACAGCACAAATGAAAGTGGTTAACAAAGCCAGGCTAAAAAGGTGAAGTTAGTTTCAATCAGTTAGATCACCTAGTCAATTTTAGTATTTACCGCATTGCTTCTAGTTGACTGAAATGAACATAACTGTTACCATTTAAAACGCTTTTTTCTCAAATTGGGTTGATTAAAGACAAAAATACGATGAAGATAAAATGAATATCCATCATTTTATATAGTTAAAAACATTTTTTGGCTATTAAACGAAAAAAATAATATATATGATTTGGGAGGATTATATCAGCACTGGAACCGATAGATAAGGCGTGAAGAACTTCGATTGACTAAGAAATCTAAAATTAATTTTTTTTGGGAGTGGGGGAGGGCTAAATTCTCGGCTCGACAACTATCCGACAGACAATGAGACAAAAATCTAAAACATAGCCAACTGACAGTTGGAAAAAAGTAATGAACGCAAAAAAAAACAAAAAACAATTTGTTTTTTCAAAAATTTTCAATTTTTGATTTTCAAAGAAAAAAACAGATATAAAACTCTTTGAATTTAAAGAACAATTTATGATGGACACTTTTTGTTTGAATTAACCCAATTTGAGAAAACTGGATCAATAGGTAAAACTTCTATTTCGCTGCGAAATCTTATAATTAATTTCCATTTTCGAACTTAGAAGTCAATGACGTTTTTCGTGACCTTTTCAATTTTGCTGTTCGATAGTGGAGTGTGCCTTCCTTTTAAAAATAGAAATTCACTGAACAATGGTGAAAAGAAATCACCAGTCAAACCGCGAAAAATCAAATTTGAGCATTAACAAATTTTAAGACTTTTTCCTAAAAAAAAAACAAAACACAACAAAACATCAGGAAGACCTATATAAGAATAATACTCACTACGTTCATGAATCTTAAAAATAACCATCCAAAAGTCGGAAAAATGTCAATGAAATCAAAGAAAATGAAAAAAAAAAAGAATTATGAAAAACTTTGAATTTTCGAAATTCGAAGGAAAAAAATACACCATATGAAACAAAACTGGGTCAATACTTAAAAGGTAATTTTTATTCAGCTGTGATAGGTATACCCTAAGATCCAATTTCGAACTTAAAAATTTTTCATTCACGTTTTTTCTTGCCATTTCCGCTGTCGTATATGAAGAGCTAAATTTGTCTTTTGTTTTCCCTTTAGCAAATGAATTGAAGCTGATATTGACAAAAGTTAAGCAAAGAAGGATCAAATTTGAGCGTGATCAAGTTTTCAGACTTCTTCCTGAAAAACCACACGACCCAAATAAATGTCTTCATTTAGTTTCCTAATCTGACAAAATTTGCTAGTCTGAAAAAAGTCTATGTTCGTACTTGCAAACGATTGCTAATCGCAAGCGTAAACGTACTATCATGTTCAATTACTATATAACATTATATAGTTAAAGCGGGACCATTGACAATATCTGACCTTGATCACTGATCAGCCAGGCAACTTTTTTTCTTCGGTAAAATGTTTTTGACACCTTGTTTACTAAAAACTACCGTGTTTGAAATTGTTCCGAGGTTTGAAATGCTTCGAACTCAAACTGAGTAATCTATGGTTAGTAATGTAAAAGCAATAAGCAACCTCTGCAGCGGTGGTCTCACTGGCGTAGTAGATGGACTATCCTCCACCACAACAGCCAGCTGCTTCTCCTGTAGAGTTGCACCACCCCCCTGTTCCTGCTGCATCTCCTGCGCCAGCCTCACCGCCAGCTCCCGGTCCCTCCTCTCCTGTGACAAATTACAAAAGAAGTCAACGCCAAACTAAAAACGCTATTCCGTTGACAGTGTTTTCTGTATTCCGTTGACAGGGTTTTCTCTATGACTGAAAATGTCATAAGTTTCGTTCTCCATTGAATTACCGCAATATTTTCTTTTAGAATTCTCAACAAAGCAGAATAGTTTGTTGTTCCGACCACGAAGTAGAAAATAACGAAGACCCGGCCATTTTTCAATCCAAAAACTGTCAAGGAACGTCAAATGGAGTCAATTGATACATCATATCATGAAGCGCTTTCGGTGATGAATCGATTGAATTGAACTTTAGAAAATACTATCTGTGTCGAGAAAAAACGTTTCGAATATTTTTGTTCAGGCTGAAAATATCATTCAGACTGAAAATGTTACTTCACTTCAGACCTATGGCTTCTCTCCTTTTTTTTAATATTCGTCACTTTATTCATGTTTCTTCTTCGTACCTGCTCTAGCAGCGTGGATCGTTTCTGTTCCTCCTCTTTCTCCTTCTGCTCCTGTATTTTGAGCTGCTGCTCGTGCTGTTTGCGCAGTCTCTCCTCTTCTTCTTCCTTCTTCTTTTCCGCTTCCTCCTCCGCTTTCCGTTTCGCTTCCATCTCAGCACGCCTAAACACAGCACACTCCGAACTTGAAAAAGTGAAATGAGCGGGAAGGATTTTGTAAAATGCGTTTTTGTTTCGCACCCAAACGACAAGTCTGGTGGAGTAAATCGATGCTTCATATTACTGCCCTTTTCGCTACTACAGTGCTGATTTAAATTAACCGGACGAAACGCGTTAAACTTGAAATTTAAAACGCATTTTTCTCAAATTGGGTTGAGTTTAGGTGAAAACTTATGAAGACATAACTTGCTTAGAATTTTAGCAGAATTAATATGGTGTAATTTGTTTTGCGAAATTCGGGTCCAAAATTTTACCCCCAAAATGGGTCATTTTGGCTTTTCTTAGTTAATAGAAAATTACGCCTAGAATACCCAGTCGATCACAGACATAATTATATCAAAGTGAGCCCCTTACGTAGCCCAACAAACTTTAAGAAGGGTATAATCTCCAAAATATTGTATAAGTTAATTTATTTTTGTTTGATAGAAAAAAAGTCATTTTTACTTTATAAAATACCAACTTTTTATTTAAAAACAATTTTAAAACAATATGGAATTTGTTTTGAAGAAAATACCCTTCTTAAAGTTTGTTGAGCTACGTAAGGGGCTCACTTTGATATAATTATGTCTGTGATCGACTGGGTATTTTTGGCGTAATTTTCTATTAAGTAAGAAAAGCCAAAATGACCCATTTTTGGGGTAAAATTTCGGACCCGAATTTCGCAAAACAAATTACACCATATTAATTCTGCTAAAATTGTAAGCAAGTTATGTCTTCATAAGTTTTCACCTAAACTCAACCCAATTTGAGAAAAATGCGTTTTAAATTTCAAGTTTAACGCGTTTTGTCCGGTTAATTTAAATCAGCACTGTATGCACGGTTGCTTTCTTGCATGATTATAATTACCTATATAAATTAGAGATCGAGTTAATTTCTCGAAATGACAATATTTGTCAATCTTGCTACCTGAAAATTTTCTTTGCGAAACCGAAGTACCGCATGAAAAATCCTTCGTAAAAAATTAATGTATGGTTATTCACCAATACTGGCACCTATTGTACTCGAGGCGATGGCAACGGAAGCTTGACTTCCGATCAAGTATTGTAAACGGTAAATGAAATAAATTAAGTTCAAGGCCAAGATGAAGACGAAGTGCACTCTACTCACTCCTTCTTCTCCTGTTCCTGTCTGGCCCTCTCCTGCTCCTCCCGCTCCCTCCTCCTCTTCTGCTCCTCCATCTGCAGTGCCACCTGTCTCAGTCTCTCCTTCTCCGCCTCCTCCATCTCCTTACGCTTCAGCTGCAGACCACTAGCCGTCTTCTACAGAAAAACAGTACGACAGAATAAGGATCATTGCTACAGTACATATGGCAGAATAAGTATCATTACAGAACATCATGTTCTGAAAAGTTTCAAGCAACAAACCCTTATTTTAGAAACATGAATGTTCTTTTCTCAATTATTAAGTTTGAGCCATATAAAGCTTCAAAAAAACCGAATTTGTGAATCATGAAAAAATTAAAGACCTGCATATAGCGCAGAAAAATATCAGAAAAGATTTCTTTATTTTTTTCAGACTGAAGCTACTTTCGTTTTTTTTACCTCAACTGCATTGACTAGTGTTCTGTATGCAGCATCTATCTGTTCAAACTTGCTCATCTTTCCACTTTTTATCTTCCCTTGTAGATCATTCATCTGACTATACAACGCATCAATCTCCTTATTAAAAGCATCCTTATTGGCAGACCCCTTCATGGATCCAACTATGGCCCTGCAGTTTTCTATGGACGTTTTGATCGTTGCCACCTTGGCTAGGCCTCTGTACATGGGTCTGAACTTGCGAATGGCTAGGAACATGCGCACTGTCTTCTGGATTTTGAGTCTAGCTGCCAAGCGGTATTGAATCTTGTTTCGCACTGAAAAGCCAAAGTCGTATTCAGAAAAAAAAGATACCAAATAACTTAGAACAATTAGATAAGCAGACAAGATGTTTTAAGCTTTTCGGTTCCCTGATTGATTAGTTTTGGAAACACTTCAAAAAAGAATATTATGATTTGATGCTGTTTTCAAATTAACATGCTTCACGAAACAAATGACAGTGATAAGTATCCACACTCACAAGATCACTAGGACTTATTGTTTTAGGCACAAACAAAATCAATAGTGGTTTTCCTTACACTTGATGACTTCCCATGCGCCATAGATGGCCTTCTTCCACCTGGCACAGATGAGCCACTTGGCCACTTTCTCAATCAGACTCAGCAAGTGTTCCTTGTCATCAGTGCGCATCACAGAGTCAAACTCCGCAAACTAGTACAAAAACCTTGATGACATGCAATTATCGTGTATTAGTAATCAAACCATTCTCTTTGCTTCAGTTAGAAAAAAAATTCGCACAGAAAAAAATATATTTTTTCATGCACGTTCTCTTCAACTAAAACAGCTCATATACTGGAATTTTCATTTTAATTTTCAGTACAAATGGCATCAAAATTTTGAATGACATTGCAAAATGTCAACCCGGTCCTTTATCAGCTCGGTATATGTCTTGGCATTGCTTGAGATACGTACGAGAACTCATAATATTTGGTCAAAACTGCATACCTTTCCTGGCCTGAAGAATATCTTGCTGGATCCAAAGCGGAAGTCATTGTTGTTCATGCCGACTGCCTTGAAGAGTGCCTTGCAGAACAGTCTGGGGTCCAGTCTGGCAATCTTGGGCGGGAGATTGTTCTTGTAGAGGGCGTAGAGCTCAACGAAAGGAACTCGACAAGGGTAACCACTCTCCATAACTTTGAGAGCCGACACCACTCCTAAAAACACAAGCCTGTGTTAGTAATTATTATATCACTAGTTTTCAGCCGGGTGTTTTGCGTTAATCAAATGCACCAGTGTATAGTCTACAGACCTTTATTGAAAATAGGACCGATTTACCAGAGTTTGATTTTGGAAGGGTAGCAAGCTGCCTAACTATCCATCTTCCAAAAACAAACCACCTTTCGATGACATGATTTATCACAGGGCATAGCATGCCTTGCTGTCACTTTCTTTGTGGCAACTTCAGAAAAACTCCTTGTCATTGGGATTTTAACCATGAGCTTTTTAAGTAACCAGGCTGACTGTCCAGTCTGGTCTTAACCAGTGAGAACAGGGGATTGGTTTAGACATACGGGCTTAGTCTCTTAAAAACAAATAGATTTTTGAATACTATTTTCAAATTTAGCCAATGAGATTAAAAATCATTTTTTTTTCGTATCGAAGTCCCATTCACACCAATAAGCAGCTACAACCAAATTATGTATAATATTTAAAAGCTAAGTTATGAGCTGTAATTTTTTTTAGTTTTTGAGATGAAATTACCAAAGTTCGAAAACTGAAAAAAATATATTCTTTCCTTATTGTTTATTTGATTGACTTCTCGATATCAGTAAAGAAACATCGTAATAATCACTTAACAAATCTCATCATAGGATATACTGCAGTATCATTCCAGTAAAATATTATCAACTTCTTTTTTCACGAAACT
Organism: Symsagittifera roscoffensis; assembly: GCF_963678635.1. Taxonomy (NCBI): domain Eukaryota; kingdom Metazoa; phylum Xenacoelomorpha; order Acoela; family Convolutidae; genus Symsagittifera; species Symsagittifera roscoffensis. Next base: position 10,646,128 of record NC_087065.1, on the reverse strand, counting down.
AGTCATCGCTTGTTACTTCATCAAATAATAATTTTTGCCCAACTAAACTGATAATCCTTGCAAGGGTAGACATTGAGTGGGTATATAGCATTCCATGAGTATATCGCCTCAATTTTATTCTCGATGATAGATATTTTGATTAATTATATATTATCCATTTAACGCTTGATTGTATTTTAGCTTGTATTTTTTAGAGAAGCCAATTTTTCCTTCTTTCTGTATTTAAATATCCCGTTTCCACTCGAAACAAGTTACAGTTACAGGAGCCCATCATGTCAAGTTGGCTGATTTAATCTTAAATACTGGTGTTGCTGAATAATTTGGGTTTTCGAGCTATCAGTACAAATTAATTCACACAGGAGCGACACGGAGTACCGCATCGAATGCGATAGATTAAAAGCGTAGCATTTTAAGCTATCAAAGAGGCGTTGAGATGGAAATATCAAAGTAATACAAACATTTAAAAAAAAACAGATGAGAAATACAACCACTAGCTTTGAATAAGCTTTTTTTCCGCGCGTTCACTAAGCCAACAACATGTGGTCAGACTCCAATTCATCCTATAACAAGAAATGCCAAAAAAACTGACATAAAAAAACCAACAATTTTTTTTGGAAATACGAAAAATGTTATCTCAGAAAAGCGGATGGGAAACACAACCATTAGCGTTAGAAAGCTCTCAGCATTTTCCGAGCGTTATTCAAGCCAACAACACGTGTTTAAAATCCAATTGATCCGAAAATAAAAAAAAAAAGGCGAAACAAAAAACACGACCAAAAATCAGCTCTATCAAGTGACATAAGAAACATTAGAAAAAAGATTCGAATTTACAAAAACTTGATGCTTAGCAAAAAGTCGAATTTACAAAAATCTGCGAACTAGCAAATTTGAGTCTCACGCACTAATCATTCAGCCACGGATGCTTAAAATCTCTAAAAACTAGCCACCAATATTGCAGATACATATGCTAATAAATTGCCATTTTGATGCAGAAAAAGTAGCATCAAATATAAAAAGATACAGTTTTGCATGTAAAAAATCGCAAATCATAAAGCCACATTATGTATAAATTATGCAGTTCAAAAAATTTCGAGATAAATTGAGTTAGAAAATTTCTGAAATCGAGATTTTATTATTGCATGTTGTATGAATCAAATAGCTTTCTTCGATTCACTTGATGAATACAAATGCATCAAATGTGTAAACTTATAAGTATTCGAATGTCAAAGCACATGTTATCAATAAGCTGTAAATGGGCATCTGAATATCAAAGGTGCAACAAATTATCAAAATATCTTATTGCAAATTCGACGAAGCAAATATTGTTGCTTTAAGTCGCAACAATAATTCCGACTAAGTCGCAACAAAAATTGCAACAAAATTTGCAACTTAGGTTGGAAAAAAAAAGTTCGTACTATTGCACATTGCTTCGCAAGTATAAACACAGGATACTATTGTCATAACAAATCAACAATTGTCTGGAAACACGAAAAAATTATATCTCACAAAAACAGACGAGAAACACAACCACTAACATAATAGAAGCATTTCGTACAACCGAGCGTTCACTAAGCCGGCAAACAGAGCTTAGATGCCAACTGATCCGAAAACAAAAGATGCCAAAGAAAATAATTGTCATCAAAAAAACAATTGAGCGATTTTAAAAAACTGAATTCTAACCTTTTATGGGACCAATAGACCTGATTAATTCAAAACAAGGATAACTTTTTTTATATTCAAACTGATGCAAAAGCATTTCACTAAACGGACAAAATATAAGTCGACATTATTAAGACCGAATAAAAATTTACAGGGAAAAAAACACAAAAAATGGAAAATGTAACAGTCACGGATAGTACATTTTAAAAACTACAGGAGTTAATCAACTCCACTTCAGGCTACAATGAAAACTGCTCATAGCGCAAAAAAAATCGAGGTGTGGCAACTAAACCGACAAACTAAAGTCCGGTTATTCGTTTCCCAGAAAAAAAATCAATTTCAGACATTGGAAAAAAGGTCCGGTCGGGACTCGAAACCCAGACTATAGGGTGCAAAAGAATCAGCATTACCAACAGTTCAAGAGAGAAGGTGCCTTGAGAATGCTAAGAATCGAAAATAAAGCAACATCAATTTCAGTTACAAATGTAAGAAAAGTTGTTCACGGGGAAAAAAGTCTTGTTCCCTATTACAAGACACTCGCCATCGCAAGTGTAATTATATAATTTCGTATCTTGATCCATTCAGGAGACTACGCTTTACCTGAGCACTGTAGCTGAGAGAGTACAGATGCTCCTTCGAAGGATCCCTGAATCATCTTGGAGTTGGGCTTGATGCATCTCACAAAGTGGGCTCCAGTAGGCTCCAATTTCTTCATCAGCACTTCCAACTGAGACTAAAAAAATAAGTTAACTTTACACAGAGGTTAATATCATGCAATACAGCATTGGCTTATTATAAAGCTTAACTCAATGTTCTCTGATTAAACAACAAATGACAAAAAAAACAATTTCTCTTAAAACTCAAATATGATACCAGTTACTAAGGGGATGTGGAAAAATCAACAAGATAGGTGAGTGAATCTACTCCCCAATGAAAAAAAATTACATTTCTGGATTTTCAAAGATATGTTTTTAATTATAACAGACATGTTCAAAAACTCAAGTCTGGCTTTTGCAATCATCAGATAGTAATCGTACTCTAAACTTGCTGGAGACGGAGATGAAGTTGAGTTTTCCGCCTGAGCTAGATCCTCCTTTCACTTCTTCCTCGAACAGTTTCTGTACAAAGTCATTGTTGCTCTCACACACCACCGCCTCTAGACTAGCGTGAAGAGCGTCGTTGTTCTTCTCCAGAAACTGGTCCTGTGAGCAAAACAGTTTTTATTAAATCTGATAAGAGATGAAACAAATTTAAAAGTCCTTCAGCCATCAATGTTAACTCAAAAAATAAAGTAATTTTTTTTTAGGTTTCAGACTATGGAACAACTTTTTAGACAAACGCACCTATTTGCCTATTTGTTATCTTAGAATCATTTTACCAAGCATATTGAGGACAATTCATCCTACATATCATTAGCGAAAAGATAATATCCTAAAGAAACTTACATCATTATTTAAGTTATGTATAAATATATAAAATAAATAAATAAAAATAAGTTATATATAAAAATAAAAGTTAAAAATACTTTCATCATGAGCAAATAGGCAAAAGAAACAAACAATACTACTAACCGTAGTATAACACACGGCACCAGCAAAGTGTCTAATCAAGAAACCCTCCTCGTCCTTCCACGTCTTGTACAGAGCTAGTCTTGACTTTCTCGGCGTTTGCAGTCTGAAGTTATCTTTATGCTTCGAGTGAACTTGAGTCGTAAAATGTTCAGAATTAGGCTTCGGCAGTTTCATTTCCTCATTCATTATGTCAATAATTCCCAGAGATTTAACCTCTACTAAATCTATACAGTCCTGGTTATCTGTGAATTCGATCGCATTCACTCCTAGACCCTCGCGTTGGTACAGCTCTTGTTCCTGTTTGAGAGTTCTCAGGTTGAAAAATTGTTGAAGTTTCTCGTTACAGTAGTTAATGCAAAACTGCTCGAAGCTATTTTCCTGGAAATATTCGAATCCAGCTATGTCCAGGACGCCTATAAAGTGTTCCGACTTCGAAAAGGGAAAGCACTCGTTGACTCGGCTCACGATGAAGTCAAATAGCCGAGAGTAGATTGCTTTCGCCAGTGCGTCTCGACCATTGACTGCTGCCTTCACTTTCAGTGGTACCCTGAAAAGAAGATTTACTTTTGGGAACAAAACTAACAAAAACTGCAGCAATGTAACTGAACACTGAACTTCGCATAGCTATTTTTTGAGTGATTCACTATTTTCCCAGCTAAGGAAATGGCATGCATATTTCATCCTATATTTCTTTTTCAAAATTTGGTCGAGAAAGATTTTCGTTGAAAATTACCAAAAACGCATCACTTTAAAAATTGCCATTCTACTGTTCAAGAACACTTTAAAATGAACAATTGTAAAACATCCATTGAACGAGTAACAGTGTGCAATATACGTTACGGTTTCAGCGCTACTAAAAAGTATATTATTACGAAGTTGAAAAAAAAACACCATACCCAACAGACAAGTGGAAAAATGGGATGAACAAAGGAAGACGGAATTTTTTTTGAAAATCGTGATTGACCTTTTTTTTTAAAAAAACCAATCCAATTAGAAAAAATTTGACGAATAGTTAATTCTAACTCCGGTGCGAAATCTGAAAATTTCCGAAAAATAAATCATTCATGCTTTTTCCCGTCATTTCAACTTTTGTTAATCGAGAGCGTAATTCGCAAATGAATTTGAATCGAAATACGGCAGAAACTATAAGCCAAACCGCTTAAATCAAACTTGAGCGTTCATTGAGACTTAAAAACTCTTGTCCAGTATCATCCTTCATGAATGAAAACGACATTAAAATAATCAGATCGTTTTTCTTTTTGTTAAGTCAGTATCCAGTAGCACTTATAGCAATGAAGGCATCACATATTGTAATTATGGTAAATGAAGTAAACTCTAGCAAAGACTTATCATCACACCACAATTCAGACATTTGATATGATAACTCACATGTATACAGTTCCCTTGGCCTTGCCGCTCTGCATCATCTTCGAGGTGAGACACCTAGACAGCTCGGAGGATTCGAACCCCAACAGAGTACAGGTGTTTTTCACAGCCGTACTCGAATTGGCACTTATTTTACTACCGTCTGAAACAGTATAAAAAGACATGCATTGGGTCGGATCAAGGTTCCAAGGTCACTGTTAACTGATTCTATCGAACAAACATAGCCAACAGACAGTTGGAAAAGAGTCAATAACCGCAAGAAAACAAAAAAATACTGACTTGTTTTTTAAAGAAATCTCTACTTTCGAAATTAAAAGAATGAAATAGATGCCCTTATAGCTCTTTAAATTTCTTGAAGAGTTTATACTTTCTTGATATCTGAAAATTAAATTCCACTTCCCAAACTAGAAGACTATCACATTTTTCGTGACTTTTACACTTTTGCTGTTCTATAGTGGAGTGTGCCTTCTTTTTAACAAAAGAAATGAACCGAACTTAAAAAGAAATCAAGTCAATCTGCCAAACAGTAAAAGCCTGCACAAACTTAACTTTTTCTGAAACTATTGACGACCTAAAAACCATGACGACCTATATAAGAGTCTGAACAACGTTCATCGACTCTTTAACATATGATTGTCAAAGAGATTTTGAAAACAGAGGCTAAGCGGAGCTTCGCACCACTTGCTTTGCAAAATATTATGTAATGCCAAAAAATACGCTAAAAAACCGCCACATAATTGCTATTTTTAAAATACGAAGATAATCTGATGATTGAACTACCATACCATAAATCATTGTAACTTATCTTTGCTATCTCGGATTGAAGTATTTTAAAAATTTATTCATTGAGGTCTAACAGGATCGGGTAATAAAGGCTCAAGCACCAAATGTGTGCTTTCAACACAACAAATTCTCGAGGGGTCGAGCTCGCGTGGGGTCTAAAATTAACAGTGGTTGGGACATTTTTTGAACAAAAATGGAGCTTTTCATTGCGGGAGGTGGCCTTGTTTCAAAACTATCAGGGGGTCCTGCAAATTTAGATCATCTGATTAATGTAATGATGAAATCGATCCAAAAATGTTCTTGAACTTCTTCTAAAAATTTTAGTATTTAAGCCAGGCAACTATCTTTCAGCACGAAAAAAGAAAACAACTTTTTGATTTGGAGATCTCAAAAATGGCCTATTTTTTTTATAAGTTTGGGTGTAAATTTTATGGTATAAATATTCAAATGGGGCCCACCCCCTCATAAATAGTGGTGGCTCAATATTCCAGGGGGTTGGGGTCTATGAAGAAGTCGATTTATGTTGCGAGGTGAGGGGGTCCCGACAGTTGTGTAGTGCAGAGTATAGTACCTTCGGATCCGCTGGACTGGTCAAACTCTATATTTCCCAGATGGAGCACCCCTGCCACCACTCGGAAGATGTCTCCTATCTCCTGCTCACTCAATCCCACCTGCTTCATTGCAGTCTGCATCCGGTTGAAGTCATTCACGTCGTCCATCAGGGGATCCTTTAGAGATCCCTGCTTCAAGAACTGGGAAGAGAATAAGACATTTTTTCAACTACATTATGTATTTTCCGAGCGCTCCCAGAACAACATGAAAACCCTAGTTTGACAAAAATTTTCTCTGAAAAATAAAATCCACGGTCGAAAACCAGTCAGGATATTTTTCTGACCTTTACACTTTTGGTGTTCGATAGTCTAGTTTTCCTTCCTTTTAACCATGGAGACAAACTGAACATAAAAAAAGAAATCAAAAGTCAAACCACAAAAAAATCAAAATTGAACCTTAATAATTTTAAGACTTTATCATGTAAAAATCATCAAGACCTATTTACGTCTTCACTACGTTAATTACTCAATTACTCTTAATTTGAGCGTGAAAAAACCTAAAGATTTTTTCCTTGGAAAAACAACCAAAAAACACCCAAGACCTAAATAAGGTTATTCACTACGTTTATGAATTTTAATCATTCGTAAGTACATCTTTCTCTAAACATTTCTGGCTAGACTGGTTGCAAATAGGATTGAACATATAGGGAACTAATCAGTTTTAAAAACAATTACAATAAAGGTAAGCAAGGATAGAGAGATTGAGCTCTTACCTGTTGGCTTTTGGCGTTTTTGTCCAGGGAAGACAATGTGGAGCTGCTGTTTATGAAATAGCTGGTACAGCCATGCTTCAAATACTACAACAAAACAACAAATATAGGCAGATAGAACTTTTATGGTAATTTTGTACAGGGGAAAAACATCTCGTATATTTTTCAATCATATGAATCATGCAGGGGGTGCTTTAAAAGTTCATTCACGTAATTACAAGTGAGTTTTATATGAATACGTTTAGTCTTCCAAAACAATATCGCAGCACATTTAACTCCATGAACTGAAATTGATCAAAACATTGCAAGAATTCATTCGTACGCGGAACTGGTCAGGCGCAGACAAAGAGAGCTTCTTCCGGAGATCATCAGGAGCCCCAGCACAGAGTCTGTAAAACACGTGGTAGCTCCTCTCGTTCGCACTTTGGGTGGCAGTAATTCTACTCTTCTCCAGCAGATAGTGAGACACATGGCCACCCACCACTTGGAACTAAACAATACCATCGTATATCATCCAGACCATGACAAACCAGCCAAAGTTGAGCATAATCTACATAATCATTTAGCAATTATGCAACATTAAGAAAATCATATTTTGCAAGTATTTTACATCACGAAAATCATGCAAATTTCAAAACCGATGCAACAATCTTCGCCTATTTAATAAAGGCAGCTCACTATCGGTTTGTCTTTTCTTCGACTGTTGGGTTAATGTTGCACCGATATTACATAACTGCTTATATCATCGGCAGGTTTATAGTTCAGCTAATTTATATGTCAACTCAACAGGTATGAGTCTAGAAAATTTAAGAATAACGTTCTAGAAGCTTTTGAAAGAACAATATTTCTAATGCACGAATTTGTAAAAAGAGAAAAGCTCTTCAGACAACATATTTTTGGGCAAACTGAGCATAGAACTGGGTATAAAAATATTTCAGAAATGTGTGATCAACAATTGTTTTCCAATCGAATGAATGATTGTTCATTTTGTAAAACAAATCATCTTTAGTTTTTAAAAGCGAACAGAAAGATGTTTCACCTGCTTGACACACTGAGCTACAAACATCAAATTCTAACTTCAATTCAGTTTTTTATACATACCAAACGCTTTTTCACAACAATTTTCAGCAGAACAAGAATCGCCGATTGCTTTGCCAGTACAACTGAGCCTTCCCAACACACCGATTTAAGACTCAGAGCCCAAGCTCGGCTTCGCAAACACTTTCGAGAACACAACCAAAAAGCAGCTCTAACGAGTGAAATAAGAAAAAGTAGAAAAAGCCTCGAATTACCAAAAACTCGGCTACGCATCGGGTTAGAATCTGCGACCTAGCAAATTTGCGTCTCACGCACTAACCACTCAGTCACGGATGCTTAAAATCCCCCAAAAACTAGCCACCAATAACGCATCTACATATGCTAATAAATTGCCAATTCGAGCATAAGTAGCACTAAATACGAAAAGACACAATTAAGCATGCAATAAATTGGAAAGCATAAAAACTATTATGTATAAATTATTCATTTAAAAAAAATTCTGAGATACATTGAGTTGAAAAAATTCTGAAATCAAGCTTTTTGTCATTGTACTGCTGTTTGAAACGAATAACTTTTTTCGAATCATTTGATGAATTGCATCAGCTATGTTAATTTTTTGATAATCAAATGTCAAAGCCCATATGATATCATACAGCTACCGCAACCTACCGATTAAAACTGACATTTGCAAGTGTAAAAAGAAAAATAAATTCAACAATATTTGAAAAATTGCATAATTGAATTTTTTTCTATCTAAATTTCCAGTTATTGTTGTTCCGACAATTTAAAATGGGGAGGAACTTTGTATTCTGTTGTTTTAGTTTCTTGTTTTCCACGCAAAATTAGGTAGCACAAATAATAATCGGACTGGGCTGAGTGATATATCATATGAAAGCCCTTTCAGTCGTGATTCGAACAACATTTAAAAAATTCCAAAAATTTTTCCCAGTGCCGAGAAAACCCGGTTTGAAATTTTTGAAGGATAGGCTTATTATGAAGGGATAGTCGCAGATTAGTAGTAGTGCCATTAACAAGCCATGAATTCTTTATTCAAGCGCTAAAAATGGAGTTAAATAAGTTTCAAAAAAATTTTAGCGCCATCTTGGGAATAAAACTTCAGCAAAAAAAAAGGAAAAAATTATTTTTTTTTATTTTTTTTTATATTAATTTTTTTTAAGAAAACTTTTTCCAATATGCCAATTTACTATGAATACCGGAAACGCCTAAAATCTAGTCTTTCATTCAGATCCTTTCATCACGTTCTTTTAAGAATATGGTCGGAAAAATCTGTGCTACTTGCACAGCAACCAGCTATCCTTGTTTTTTTTAGAACACAGAGACAGAGTCGAAGCTTCGCTTCACAAACACTAGCGAGAACACAAAAAGCAGCTCTATAAAGTGCAATAAGAAAAATTAGAAATAAGCCTAAAAATTTGGCTACGTCTCGGATTCGAACCAACTAAACATTCAGCAACGGTCGCTTAATTGGTACTAAACACTAGCCACAAATTAAGCAGAAAACAGATGCTATGCAATTTCCAATGCTACAGTGAAATTTCCAAATAAGTGAACACTTGTATTTGCGAGTTGGATTAGAAAAAAAAGAAGGTTCGTAATATTACACTACGCTGATGGCTAGTGTAAATAGCAATTGAATTAGTTGAAAAAAATATTACTAAAACAGGTGGTTATAACAGCTAAAATTTAAACTTTAATAGATCAAAATTGGGAGCATCTGATTACGGTGTCTAATTTGGTCTTAAAACTCGAAAATAAGAAAGTGTCTATTTCGAGAAACACTGGTCAAAATATTTGAGTTTTTCTATTAACAACGCTTGTTAAGAACCCGAATGGCGGCTGAAAGGGCTTTAAATTGATACCACACTCGAACTCTTAACAGCTTTCTTTGAAGTAGTCAAAATCGGCTGGAAAAGGCACACTACGCCATACTTTCTTCCCACTTCGAGAAGTGGCAGGAACAAAAAGTCAAAAATAGAATCCTAATACTAAGATCCATGTCAAAGCATTGAAATAATACGTCGTTAAGTGAAATTCGACTACACCTAAAATAAGCTTCTGACCTTATCGAGGTGGATTCACATTACTTCTCCAAACTTAACTCAAAATCGCATTGACTCAGCACACCAATTTGTGACTAACCCTTTCGTTGTAGTGCACTTCGACGAACTTTCCGAACCGGGAGGAGTTGTTGTTACGAGTGGTCTTGGCATTTCCGAAACTCTCCAGGAGTGGATTTGCTTCTACAATTCGCTGCTCAATGCTAGTCATGTTAGGAGATGCTATTCCTGTATGCGCACTCTCTGTTAAGTACCTGAAACACATTTCATAGCACATATATAATTTCGAATTGTTTCTGGCATTATCAAATTGTTCCTTGCATTATAAATTATGCCCAAGATTCAGTACGCATCTCACTGGCTTAGAACCAATCACTTTTAAAACGTCATCTTATTAGTGTTAGCAGAAGCTAGAAGGTCATCTAGTGCTTTTTATTCTCCTACACATTTAAAAGGATAATGGAATCATTTCCAGGGCAACCATCTCATTTTCTTCCTTCAGGCTCGGAACATTAAATTTCGCATGAGTTATGGTGATTACTTCAGGAAATGCGACAAAACGTTGTCTTTGAACTTCTGAAGCAAGCACCTAGCAGAAGAAACTGTAAAGCCAAATAATGTACACAGAGGCGAAGTTGTACTTCACAAACACAAGCAAAAATATGACCGATAACGCTACTGAGAATAACTGAATGAGTAAAACTTTGAGTCTACATAATTTCTTAAGTGACGCACGCCAATTATGATTCTACATAATTGTTAAGAGACACAAGCCAATTATGACGCATTGGCAGTACCAGTCAACTTGAAAAAAGAAATCGACGAACGGAAATGAAATGAACTTTGAGACACAGAGGCGAAGCGGAGCGTCGAATCATTTGCGAAAAAACACTAACATAAAAAAATATTAGTCAAAAAAGGAAAAGGTTGAAAGAAACGAGGTCAACCAAAATTTTGGCATGCCTCGATAAAACTTCATCCGAGACAAACATGCTAAGCAAAACATTTGAATATTTTACTAGCAACGGAACAAAACTTACGAAGCGGAAACAAAGCCGACAATTTTTTGAGGACACCAGCTGAGCTGAAACAAATTGATTTAGTAAGAAAAGTTTCAAGTCCCCTGAAACTAATGTGAACAACACTTGCTATAAATAAAAACTATAATATAACTGCCTAAAAACAGTGATGCAGAACAAAATTTGAGCATACAAAAGAAAATCCGACAATTCAATTTTTACTGACAAACAATTTCCATTTCATACATGAAAAAAAGTTCCGCCCGGGACTCAAACTCCAGACCTTAGGGTGCAAACGCGACCGCGTTATCCTTAGGCCAAAGGGAAACAAACCTATAAGTTGTTAAGGCTCAATAATAAAGAAGGAGAAGCAAGAAAGATTTGTGAGAAAAGTTGTTTACGGGAAAAAAAGTCTAGTTCCCGATTATAAGACATTTGCTCTCGCAAGTGCAAAGGTCAAATCGAGTATTTGGTCGACTTCCGTTTTTAAAAGACATTCAGATTGTGAAAAAGGAATCGTAAAAGTATCAACCAGCAGAACTTTTGGGTGAAAAAGGAAAGCATGCTCGCGGAAATCTATCTTGGTAAAAAGAGTAAAATATATTTTTTAAAGCAAAGGAAGCTCATAACTACCAAAGTAAATATTTTATGATTGACAGGATTGGTTTACTCGACCATACCTCAGCATATACTTAGTCGTTTCTGTTTTTCCTGCACCCGACTCCCCAGATACAATGATAGACTGGGAACTTCGTGTTTTCTTCATCTCACGAAGGGCAAGGTCACCTGAAATGTAGCACGTTTTCTTTGTTTCAGAAGCAACACATTTTATTGAACAGAACTTTCGTAAAAACAGAATCCTTAAAATTTTTACGATCTTTGTATTTACAATTCTTCTCACCCATTCCAGCATATACCTGTTTCACCAAAGAAATCAATCAAGGGGTTTTGTGCAATATCTTTCAACAGGGATAGTATATACAATTTTTTTTACCAATTGCAAACACGTGTGGTGGCATAGTTCCCAGTGATTTGCCCTTGTATTTCTTGATTGTTTCCGAGCTGTAGAGATTCTTTATGTCGTGGTACGGATTAACAGCAATCAGAATATTCGCCACATAGGTCTGAAACATTTTTTGGTCTCACTAATCATGATATAACATTTGACAAGGGTATTTAGGTGCGTAGAAAGCAACCTTCACTCGTTTTTTAATTTCAAAATAAACAAAATTTGAGAAACAGCACATGCCAAAAAAGCGTTTCCTCAAAAAGTCACCGAACAAGATTTTTTGTCGGCATTTTCTGAAAATCACACTCTATCAATAAATAACCGCACTCTTCACAGTACGAAATCATACCCATTTGGTCTACCGTACGCGCTTACTTCGACGTGAAGATTTACTTCAACGGGACGCAACTTAGATCTCAATGCAAACTCAATTTAAAATTATTACGTATATCTGATCGTGTTTGTAATGATTTTTGGTGTTGTTCAGGAGGGTAGCCTCATTGAGATACATCAAAGCACCTAAACAGAAACAAACATCGATAAGATCTAATTTGGTGAAGAACAAGTTTGGTGACATTCTCAACAACTTTGGATTTCTGGGGATCATCTCCAAACCATTTCATATATCTTGCTGCTGTTAATATTGTTACGATTTAGCAGCCAACGCTGAATTTACAGTTGGCTTTCTGCTTTATTTTGGGTTTTTTCTTAAATAAACCGATTGATAGAAATATGCTTTCATATACTGAAACTTTCATCTTAATTCTGACTTAAATGGCTTTTGAGCTGAGCATAACTTTTCGGAAAGGCTCGATGATTTTCTAGTTTTCTAGTACACAACTGACTGAGCAAGTTTTACCTAATACCGCATAAATAAGTTAGCCGTAACTTGTTTTTTTTCATAGCTCCTCTTTAGCTTCATTTCTCCGTTTCTACAACATCATTGCGCTAACAACAAACAACATGAAAAACATTTCCTGTTTCTTTAACCAAATAAAATCAATATCCTTTATTACTAACTGTTCCATTCCATTAACATTATCAATGCTTTCTTTGAACAAGCTTAAGTATGACTCGACTTAAAATTGCTGAGGAAACAACTTTAACTTCAAGATAAAATAATGTCATTTTTTACTGACGACTGGTTGGCTCAAATTGTTTAAATTGGGTGGCTGATTTAATTTTTAAAAATTGGCTTCAACCTGTTACCAATGGAAGCAATAGAATCTAACTATGCCATCAAAAAGCTTGAAAAAATGGAACAAAAATCTCAGTTAGAAACACTAATCTGTTGATTGCTTATTAAAATGAATGAAACCAAATAATTGAAGCAGAATCTTTATATTTCAACTACGTCCCAATATTTTGTTTTTATTCAATTAATATGCATTTTATAAAAACTCATCAACATGACGCACACTAGCAAAATGATTTCCTCTCGTTTAGCCATTTAAGTGTTTATTTTTATTGGGTATTCTAACGGCTAATAAGAAACGTAGCACAACTTAATTCAACCACAGTATTCACTTTAAGCTTAAAGCCAAATTTATTTTTTCTCAATTTTCTGCTGTTGTTATGGGTAGCAAAAAGAGTTGAAATTAAGCTCTAAATATGGAGGCAAAGCGAAGCTTCACTTCACTTGCGATACAGAAAAAAAATCAAGAACTACAATATTGAAAACATAGCCGACTGACAATTGGAAAAGAGTAACTAAAGCAAGGAAACTGAAAAAACATTGACTTGTATTTCCAAAAACCTTCAACTTTTGATTTTCGCAAAAACAAATAATTTGTAGAACAATTTATGATGGACACACTTTTGATAAAAATTAACCCAATGTGAGAAAACTAGATCAGTACGTAAAATTTTTATTTCGCTGGGAAATCTGATAATCAATATCCATTTTCAAAATCAGAAGTCGATCACGTTTTTCGTGACCTTCCTTTTGCTGTTCGATAGTGGAGTTTGCCTACCTTTTAACAGTGGAAATGCACTGAACTTGAAAAGAAACCACAAGTCAAGCCGCGAAAAATCAAAATTGAGCGTGAACAAATTTTACACAGAGTCAAGCGGAGCTTCGCCACACTTGCGATGCAAATCACACATTGCGGTACAAAATAGTGAATGAAACAAAAGAGAGGTAAAAAAAGGTTCTGAAAAAATTACTTGAAAAATTAACTAGATAAAAGTTGAAAATTACCGCAAAAAAATCATATTTGTTTTGTATGAAGTTCATTAATAGCCCTCAAAAATAGAAAGCATTTACCAAGCAACAACAAACGCGAGACACTTTGGATCGAAACCTGTTGAGCCAAAAACAAAACTGTTGTGATGAAAAATTAAGCGTTTACGACCCATCCAATTGAAACACATGATCCCAAACGGATATATTTAGCACTCGAAATAACGCAATATAAGTTCACTAAGTCGATATAACATAAACTGAAACAGTTTGAATATAAAAACAAAACGAAAAAAAAAATACTCAAAATTAGACATGGTAAATTAAAAAAAATTGTGAAACTCAGTTATAGTAAAAACTGTTTAAGTTTGAACAAAAACCATGCTTTAAAAGTTATACAAATAAAAATCCTAACCGATAAAAAAAATGACGTATAAAAAAAAGAGAAAATGAGCCAAAAGAAACTAGGACGAGAACACGAACCCAAAAAAAATTACGATTTTTTTTGCAGATAACTACAAGTGAAACGGGCTTGAACTAATTACTACTTAATTGATAGTACTTCTATTCAAATTTAAACGTTTAAAGATCCTGTAGAAGTGAAGATCCTCTAGAAGCATTGAAGATTTCGTGGACAAAGTTGTTTACGGGAAAAAAGTCCAGTACCCGATTGCTAATCGCAAGGGTAAAGACTTTCTTCCAGAAACAAAAAACAAATAGCAAGTCCTATATAAGAGTACTCATTACGTTCATTACTCTTCGAAAAACGGACCATGCCCACTCAAATTCCTAAAAACTCAGAAACTAAATTATAAGCAAATGATACTAATTTGAAAGGAAAAGAAGACAAATCAAAGCCAACGGACAATTGGTAACCACTCAAGGACAGAGCAAAAAAATGATTGAATTTTCTTTGAATAAAAAATATTTTCATTATTTCAATTTTCGAGTTCGAGTTTTAAAGAAAAAACTACCTGGAAAAATCTTTGAATTTCAAGGATTTTTCAAGGATCAGAGTTTTCGAGGAAACAACAATTTATAAAACTTCAAAATATTGTCTGGACTGATGCTTTTTTTTGTGAAAAACAAGCCCAGAAACTAATTCAATAGCGTTTAATGAAAATTCAAAAACAATTATCAAGCGAAAATCAAATTGTTTCCAAGAAAACTTTTAACCACAAATTCTATTCTGAGATTTTTAATGTTTTGTGCAAATCGGAAGAAAGCATTTAAATTATGATTACCTCGAACAACCCAAAACTAGGTTGGCAAGCCAATTAGATATAAGCCCGAAATCATTTTTCCGAAAAACTTTTAAATCGAAAAAAAACCAAGGAAAATGTAGGAAGTCAAGGTCAGCAGAATTACAAATTGCAGGATTAAATCAAAACATAGAAAGCAACTTCAATGAAAACTGCATGAGGCAAATATTTCTATGATGTGGCAATTAATCCGACAAACATAAGCAGACAAATAATAAGCCGACCAGTTTTTTGAAACGGATATTTCTTGATTGAAAAAAAATAGGTCTTGGTCAGATTCGAACTCAGAGCCTTTGCGGTCCCAGTGGTATTCGTTATCTCCAGACTAAGCATGCCGGAGACACGTAGATATTTGAATTCATTATGAGCTAAGTTAAGAAGTGATTCCGTTAAGCAAGTTGTTAAACCGAAAAAAGTCTACATTCCGATTTCACAACGCTTGCTTATTGCAAGCGTAATAAGTCCGAATAAAATCGATAGAATAAAGAAAGCTAAAACATAGTGAGATAGACTCTCGGTTAAAGATGTGAGAACTTCATCCTTTGACAAACAAAAATTGAAAAACCTTTAACAAGACAAGATGGTGCACCTCGCATTTAATATGAAAAAGATAGATGAAAAAACATTGAACGTTTTTTTTTAAATGTCCGTTTCAAATGATTGTGAGTCTCAAATATTCATTCAATCATATTCTCAGCCGTATAGTTTACTAGAAACTGCAATATATTTAAGCTATAAAAGGCTTTTTGTCTTTTGTTTTAGCCTATTGCAGAAAATGACAATCAAAACATTAATCAAATAAGGAGACGACTAAGCCAATATAACATCTAATGAAATCATTAATTTTTTTTCCAAAAAATCTTGAAACAAAAAAATCAAAAAGTGAAGATTTTACTCCGGAAAAAATTAGTCGAGAAGGGCGATTCGGCGACGTGGCGATTCGAAAGGCACTGCGAAATTTCAAACAAAAACTTTCCCAGTATCGAGAAAAACCAGTTTGAAAATTCTGGTTTTTCGTCTTAATTCGAGCGAATAAAGCGATCATGCAGGCTTACAATAGCTTATTGTAATGGCTTAAGAGCTTACAACAGCCTGATTTCAATCGTAAATACTTAGTTTTACTTGAGTAATGTTAATTTTTGGACTATTTTAGCACCTTTTTGGATTCCAAAACTTCAAAAAATTTCAAACAATTTTTTTTTTCGTTTTTCTAGTCAATTTTCAACAAAAAAACTGTTTTTCAATTTGCTTATTTTACTAGGACCGTCGAATGCGCCTAATTTCTACTTTTTTGTTCGGCTCTTTTTGATGACATCACGCCGAAAAGAAAACAACCCTAATTTGAAAACCTTTTTGTTGTATATT
Organism: Symsagittifera roscoffensis; assembly: GCF_963678635.1. Lineage (NCBI taxonomy): Eukaryota > Metazoa > Xenacoelomorpha > Acoela > Convolutidae > Symsagittifera > Symsagittifera roscoffensis. Next base: position 10,629,455 of record NC_087065.1, on the reverse strand, counting down.
TTAAGACTGGTCGTAACATTGTGTGCTACCTGTACAGTAACCGGCTAACCCTTGTTTCAACTCGTATCTGTTCTGCTGGCCATCAAATCAAAAAAGAACAAGCAAAATCAAAAGTCGGATATGATGATGATGATTTAAAACAAAAAACTAATTGGGAAACAGTCGAAAGAATTTCAGTCAAATCAAGAAGCCGAAAGAAAAGTTCGAGCGTCGTAAATAAAATTCTTAAAAACTTAGTAATAACATAAAAGAGGTTTTTATTGGAGAAAAAAACAGAGCGGACCCTCATCAGGCCGCTGCATGAAAAAATTAGTTCCCAATCACGCAATTATTTTTCTCTAGTAAAAAAAAAGTAGTAACCCCGCCACAAACACAATGACAAGTATATAGAATATAGGCAATGCAGGCCTTCGCAAACAAGAAAAACGCAAGAAAATATATACTGTGAAAAACATCAGTTACTAAGGGATTCAAAACAGGACATTAAGTGTCTTGATTCTTAACCACTCAAAATCGTAAGTATAAACCAGTTATTTACAATTGTGGACGTTTCAAAAGTTACAGGCTGATTGCTAGCATGCAAATCTAATCCAAAGAATTTATTATCAGTAGCGAATCTGTCTTGGTTTCGAGTCTTATCTCTGAACGCTCATTTAACAAAACTCCTAGGTCCAAATTTACTTATATCGAAACAAGTTTACTCACTGTTGTCATCCAACCGTCTTTCGGAGTCATCTTCTGCAGGGAAAACATTGCTGTAACTGGTTTTAATGACCTAAACGAAAAAACAAAGGATAATCAGAAATGATAATTGTTCTAACAATTACAATCAATCAATACATTTTTCGATAACATTCATTAAATCAAACACAATTACCTTGTCTCTGCTTAATGGCTCAACGGTAATTTCGGTTTCACTGATATCTGCGATCGTTCCAAGAATGAACCCATCAGTTGGATGTGGTGCCCAAATTTTCTTTCCACCATCCATTTACAAGCTGGAAAATACAGGCTTTTAAGGTGTGCGAACGATCTGCAAAAAAAATTCATCACAATTAGTTGATTTTGATATTGAAACAGTCAGCAAAAATCTCAAGAAAATAAGTATCAAATTTTTCATGACTTAGGAATCAGAATTCAGAGATGGTATTTACTTAAGATACGGATGGGAACCGACCAAAACCCCACTCACATCTGGTGCTAATTTTAACTTGACACATGCTCTACACTGTGCAAAGGGCGGTTACACACAGAAGACACAATGAAATTAGAGACACATTCGCCAACCTCATGACCTTGAGCCGAAACTTCAGCCGTTGCAAGGCTGAAGCTTCGTCAACAATTCAACTACAACTGAAGATGAGGCACGACTTGACATTAAGGCAAACGGACTCTGGGGTTCACGATTTACCCGCGCTTTCGTTCATGTGAAAATTTTCAACCCCCATACCAAAACATCGCGAAAACTGCATAAAGACGCATATAAAAGTCACGAAACGCTGAAGATCTCCAAATATCAGCAAAGACTTTTAAACGTAGAGTAGAGTAGCTTCTGCCCGTTAATTTTTGGATGCACCAGTGGCGCTGCTCCTACAGCCACGCGGACGATGCAGCGATTAGAGGAAAAACTAAGTGAGAAAAGACAAGAAACCGTTCCAGAATCGATAAATTATTTAAGAATTAAAATAAGCTTCGCGCTCCTGAGGAGCTCTATACTATGTATAAGGCGGTGCAGATGGCTGCGCAAAGTTCAATTTATCGACAACTCCATTAGCGCTATTGTAGAGTAAGGACGGCTAAGATAAGTTAATATTACGATGATGCATTTAATGCTGATTTATGACTTCATTGATAGAATGAAACCGCTTGCTGATATATATGCATTTTTATAAAGCTGGTATAAGCCTATCCAGCTTGTGCACTTGCCGTAAAAAAACTGAAGTGCCTCTTTTGTAATTTAATTTTTTTTGAAATCAAACTAAAAAGAAAGCATATAAGATATTTGTTGCAAAAACAGTTTTTTTTTTCAAATTTAACGAACAACAATATCAGACTGACCCCAACTGACGCTTTGAGCCTGCCTGCTACGCTTCAAGGATTCAGCGCGCACACAATCCAACCAATTGTAAACAAAAACAAGGTTAGCCGGTGGCTGTGCAAGTAGCACAGAACGTTCTGAACAAAATCTTCAACAAAGACATAAAACGCTTTTTCATGTTTTTTTTAAATTAGTGTTGTTTTTAGCAAGTCGTGTGATGAAAACTCTGACTAAAATCCAGAATTTTATCATATTCGAGCCATAGTAAAACAGCAAAACGGGAAAATCAGGCCAAAAAAAACTTTCGCAGAAATTGTTTTGAAATTTGAAAGTTTTTATTTTAAAGATGGCGCTTAAATACGAAAATTAATTCTGGTAGACTAGATCGCAATAGATCAACAGCATTTTTATCGCTTATTCTTCTATAATAAGCCTGATCACTTGCTATACTCAATTCAATTTCGATCACAACTCAAAAATTTCAAACGGTCTTTTCTCGACACTGGGACTTTATAAATTTTTTTTAATGTCGTTCAAATCAGGGCTGAAATGGCTTCAATATTATATGTCACTACTCCATTAACGATAAATATTCGTGGTGAATACTTTTGGTTGAAAAACAGAGCCTGCACGCTCACCTCAATCACTCGAAATCAGACTTAACTTCAAACTTCAAACTTGTATTTCTTTACTGGGAATTTTTTTCAGACCTACGACTGAAAATCAAGGAGGCTACGGACGAGGACAAGATTAGAAGGCTCAGAAGCGAACTTAGTCAGATCCTCGCCAAAATTCGTGCCAAAGTGAAGAAAGCGAAACAGGACAGCCTCGACTTGGTTTTGACTGAAATTGAAAGCACACCAGACAATGCGAAGATGTTTAAATCTGTGAAATTCTTGTTACGAGGGAAGCGGCAAAACCCGACGATGAAGGATGGCAACAATCACACAATTACATCACCGGAGGAGAGATACGAGAGCATCAAAGATCATTTCTATCAACATGTCTTCAAGAAAGAGATCGACGAACTTGAAAGCGACACTTCACATGAACCGTTGGATAAGCAAATAGCCGAAAGTGAATCAGGATCTGCGCTGAAGAAAATGAAGAACAGAAAGGCTGCTGGGCTCGATGGCATCAGCGCCGAACTGCTCAAATGCACACCAGATATCCTAGTAACGAGCGTGACCAGCATACTGAACGGTGCATTCGAGCAGCACGCCGACATGAAGCTTTGACACAGAATCCTGGTTCCACGGAACAATACAAATCCGACTCTCAGAGTTCAAGCCGACATGGCAGAGGAACAACGGACATAGTGTGAGGATTGAAATGGCTGGTCGCGAAAACTCAGAAGTTTCAGTTGGAAGTGTATTTGACAAGAAGCGACATTTCAGCTGAATTTGACAAAGTTGACAGAAAACAGCTAATCAATACATATCACAAGATCATTCCACGAGACGAAGTTCGACTATTAACAACATTTTTGACAGAAACTAACCTGGAGATTAAAAATGAGTGTTGACAGAACCACGAAACATTTCCTACCAACATCGGATCCCCCCAGGGAGGCGGAATTAGCGGAGTCAGCAAAAATGTGTACTTTGAAAATGTCCTTAAAGATGTGAGACAGGAACGAGATAAAGCGAAACCACCGGCTTAATTAGACCACGATTACTCAATCCCGAAACCAGACAATCGATTTACGCAGACAATACCGTCTTTATAACGTAAGGTGAAAACGACTCAACTTGACTTCAAGAGAACGTCACTACCATCTTGCAGACGCATCGACTCAAAGCAAATCGGGACAAGACCGAGATCACAGTGATCAAACGAGGAAATAGATCAGAAGAGAAAAAGAAAAAACGAAGAAGATCGGCTCGTTATTGGAAGATTCTGAAAACCTGATACGTAGGAAAAGGCTAGCCTCAACAGCCCTAGCAAAACTACAACTAGTCTGGCGCAGCAATAAAAGCAAACTGAGATAACGATTGCGACTGTAAAATTGCGTGGTGAAACCGTTACTGCTCTACAACTGCGAAATCTGGGGTCTGAGCAAAAAACAACGAAAACTAATCGACGCCTTCCATCGCCAAAAAATACGAAAGCACTAAAGATCAAGTACCCATACAAGATATCCAATAAACAACTATACGAACGGTGCCACTCATCCCAAGCTTTACTCGAAATGACCAGAAGACGCTGGAATGCTCTCGGCCACATATTACGTCTATTAAAAACAACACCCTGCTGGCGGTCTATGATCCAGTATTTCAATCAGGAAGGATTGAAGAAGTTCCGAAGAAGACTCCGCACCACACTAGTGACCACAACTAACTAAGACATCAAAGTATTCGAAGCAACAAATCAAGAAACAGCAGCAATCTTTGAAATCGAATCACTTGAGACACTCGAAAACCTGTTTCACCTCACTCGAATCGAAGCGACTCAGTCCTTTAAATCTAACTGAGCTGTGTACGGGCTTACCTGACCTGACCTGAATTTTTTTTTGGATTTTTTGGGTCGTTCAAATAGGGCTTTAATTTGATATATCTCTTGATCTATTCCGATGATTATTTAGGGTACCAGTTTTACATGTAAAAAAAAGGGAAAAAATTGAAACTCATCCAAGTACTAAGTTCTTCTCCAATTTCAATATTTAGAACACTTCAATAGAATTTCGAAAACATTTCACAAAAACAATAGTATGTTATACTTAATTTCAGATCCAAAGTTATGTAACATTCGCCCGGAAGTACAAATCGACGGAAAATAAAGCTAAGTCCTAAGACGACTGGCCAACGTCTAAACAGAGCTCTACATGCTTTTCACCGTCTCTACCAAAGCGAGTTCTTTGGTGGTCTTTCTAACATCGGGTCGACAAAAAAGTTACTGTTCTCCGGCTTCGGCCAGAACGCTCAAATTAACTTAATTACATGCAAAATTAGTGAGCTCATGGCTGGGTCTCAGTATCCCCAGACCACGAGGTAACTCCTAAAATCAGGGCTACTACTATTTATTGAATTATTGTTGTTTTTGTTCAGTAGATAAAAATCATCATCTCCATCGAAGATGGATCAATCCTTTCCCACAACTCCTAGCTTCTCATCCTCGCAAAATGATTTCAGATGTTAATTAAATTCAACTCAAGACATAACCGGGGAGCTAAAAGTTTATATAAAAGAGTTTCAGTTCAACTCCCGAGACCCCTGCGGATTCCTGAATCCGGGGAAATAACGCCTGTATCTTCCTTCCGGAAGGCTCTCTTCCACCCTTCACCGTTGTTGTGAACGGCCTTGCAACTATTGTAGCGACACAATAGTTGCAATAGTTGCAACTCGGAGCGGTCTCTGCTAACTCTGCTGTTTGTTGTTGTTTTTCTATCACACTTCTCGTAGTTATCGCTATCGCAACTATTGTTGTTCTGATTTTATTCTGGTTTTCTTCCAAAATGGCCGTTTTTAACGCTTCTCAGAATTATTACGTCATCATTTCGAATTTTTGAAATTTCAAAATACCAGAATATCTTGACCTTAACCGTTTGACCAATCGTCCCAATAACGTGGTTAATCTCTTAAAACAGTCAATTCCGAAGGTTAGCTGCTAGTTCTTCGAATCTGTCAAATCTGCAGTTTTGTCCATTCTGGTCGAATGTCACATACTCCCCGGACAGCCCGGTCAATGTCCCCATTGAATCTCGCAATGTTCGTAAAATTGGTACAGTGTCATCGAACAGAATTTACAAAATGCACGAAACTACTTTTTTCCGCGTCATATCGACTCACTGCATATAAATGGCATCATACTACATTGCTATAGCCTTCCAAATTCTTTCACTAATCTGCACCTTGAGTATATGACTTAAGATAAAACATCTTTTCTGACTTCCAATGTCAATGCCCTGATTTAAAACTTTTTCTCGTAGATTTTTAAAAGATGTTGGTTTGCAGGACAGTCCTGGCAACCAACAAGCTAAAATTATCCTACCGTGCTTCTTCCCTTCGGATATATTGGTTATTATTGTCCTTAATATTAAAACTAAGTAACTCTGTGATTAGAAAAAAACAATGAAAAAGTCTCCCTCTTCAAGAGATTATCCAAGTCTTTCATGTCACCACAAAGTGATCAGTCGCCCTAGTTGATTAAAAACAACCATGCAGGCTGGAATATTTAAATATACTCTTTGCTCAAGCCTTTCTAAATAAATAGTAAGTGTCTCTAAAGCCACTAACTAAAATCAAAATGCAAATTTATAAATGCAACAAATTCTTTAATGTTCAAAACTCAACGATATGTTTCAGTTTTCAATTACAACTTGGTTGCTTGGTTTCTCACTTGAGTTTTTGTCACACACAAAACAATTCTGAGTTTTAACATCTTCTTTTCTTCACTTCTTTGTTTCTCTTTTTTTCGTCGTTTAGAAGTTCTAAAATTTCTAAATTGTTTTAATTTTCTTTCTTCTTGCATCTTGTTTTTCCGGCCATTTGTCAATGCTCCATTTCCTTCTCCTGTGACACTGACTCTGCACTTTCAGTTTCTGTGTCTTGCAACACATCGTTAGCTATTCTGACGCTGTTGGAAGCAGTCCTCCAACACTTCTGCTCTTCTACCCTCTGTTTACAACAAGTCAGGGGATCCACGTTAGATTCTCTGTTCCTGCAGAAGCTGTTGTGGAGACACAACGTCACGTTTCTTTCCAAATCTTCCTTCAACATCTCTTCTTTTTCCTTTCCACTACGTTCACTTTACCAGGAAATTATTTTCACAGCGGTGGTCACTGCATTCCGATGAGTCACGAAAGCTCGCTTGAAAGCTCTTGCCCCAATGTCCAGCTGATACCCACTGTACACTCTGCCGTGCTTCGACATATGCTTTTTGGCATATTCATACAACCATGCAGTCATGTTGGCTCTGATATTTTCGCAAATAACAGATCTTCGCTCATGAGATCCCGCAATACGTGCCGCTCACACCAGTTCAGCGCACTACCGTCGACTGCTGATATGAGGTTCAGGTGCAGCACCGACCTCCTGTATGCTTCCACCTTAACATCAGGGAACGCAAACGTGACTGCTGGTCCATAAATCACTGTCACAAACTCTGTGGCTCCTCTGATCAACGCGAAAGGATCGGTACTCATAGCTAAGCTTAGATCAGTTAGCAGGGGCATGCCCCCAACATGTCGTCTCAGGTCTTCCTCCCTTTCGATCGTCTCATCCTCTCCCGTTCCAAAACGATTTTGCTGCAAGAGATACTGGATAAGAATATGTCTCAGATCTCTTATCTTATTCCACGAGTCCGTGGCTTTCTTCACGTCGAATTTCCTCACATTCTCTCTCATCTGCTCTGGGTAACGTGTCAGTTTCTTTGTCCTCCCAAGTTTGCATGGGTAATCGCAATCAATGTTAGAAGCCCATCTAAATGCAAGTTCTGAACTCCTTCGGTGAGCAGTATCATCGGTGCCCTTCACGAAGCTTTCTGCTCCGAACGTCACAAACAAGGCTAGTAGTTCCTCAATTGACACTTCCACTACTGCTTGGAGGAATTCCTTGATCGAATAACGAGAGAGTTTCGGGTAGACTTTGGCCAAGAAGGGCGCTGTCCATCCTGGCTCCCAACCCTTCCAGCATGCTATCTTCCGTTCAAAGCCTTCTTCTCCCTTCACGTTCTGGGTCCAGAAGGTTTCCAGGGTAATTTGGCACATTCTGTTTATAAATTCGGCTGTCTTTTCTTCAGCATTTTCCGCCAGGTTCACCTTCTTCAACAAGTAGGCGGGGATTTTCTTGATCATTACTGGGCCTTGCTTAAAAGCATCCGCACTCATTGCCGCTACTCAAGGAGTTAGATGTAGCCACTGATTAGCCTCTGGTTTGGTTCTCAAAACCATTGCCTCCAAGTGAGCTTTAGTCTCCTGGGAATTTTTCCTTCTCTCTCTTTCTCCTGTCGCTTCCATTCCTCTGAACCATAAGTCGCTCGACATCGCTACAATCACTCGATGGTCGTCGCCTATTCCCGGTTTCAGTTTGAGCTGTCGACTGAAGTTGGACAGTTCCAACCCCAGCACCTCGTCCAACACTAGCATGTGTAGCGCATGGTCCTTGAATCCTCTCATTGCGTTCGAGATAACCGACCACACCGCAGGTAGCTCAGCCCTGAGTGGTCTCAGGTTCTCCATCTCTATCATGCGATTTGGAGCCTATATGATTACATCATATTTCCCTTCCGAAAGCAAGGCCACGATCGGATACACGAATGTCAGTCCATCCGGGAGATGTGCATACCCCGGAGACAGCGCGAACATTGCTCTCGGTGTCATCTTGGTGAAGGACCCCTCCTTCATCGTATCCACCACTTCACCCTTTGACTCGAGGATGTCTTTTATTGCTGGCCATACAGCATTTTCTGCCGTTGTAGGCTCTCTGAGTCTGCTCAGGAAACCTCTACTGTGTAGATGGTCATTGATGCCAGCAAACACGATCGTGATCGGATTCCTCTCCGTCTGTCTTTGTACTCCGATAGCCATTGACACGGATTGCAGTAGGTCCGGATCGACCGCTGCCAACATTATAACATTCGGCCAAAACAGAGACTTGGAAGTGTGTACGAAATCTGAATTCGCTACTATCATGATCTTGGCCTTCCTCATTTCTGCCTTGTCGTACGCGGCAAAGATGGTCTCATCTTTCTTTATCGCTTGCAATCCGCCGTATCTTTGGGCATCACCTTCCTGATTCACTTGCTTCGGGTACGTCCTTTCTTTCACATGGCTTGGGGGTGTTTTCACCTGTCTGAATATCTTGACATGCTGTCCAATCGGTGCCCTCGTCGTCAAGAATCTCCCAGGTCTCTCTTCTCGATTTCCTTCATCGTGATTCAATCTCACTTCTTGTAATGGTCGTGCGTTCACTGGTCCCATTGTGTTGTTAGAGGGCAGTCCCGCTAGGTCAGCAAACCTCAAGGCCGTCGTGGAGCAGAAGTTTATGCCAGCGGCTATTAACCAGTCTACGCCTGTTATCGAGTACAGTCCACTGACCGATAGCCTCGCTCCATTCAGCATCCTCCTGGCATCCACTGCGAAGCTCACCTTCTGAAGGTCCAGTTTCATCAGGTCATCTTGTACACATGCCAGGGAGAAAGTATGGGCCTCGACCACATCAGAGAGCCTCTATCAGGACGTCTCTCCTCTCGACTGGTCTTGTAGTCTCCGATCTCGTGTCCGATCTAGAGGTGCTGGTTGTCTCCGCCCTCGGGTTGACAGGCCCTAGTCTTCTCCTAGGATTAATGGTTCTCCTCATTGGCGCTTCTCCCAATCGATATTGAACGTCTGATCCTTGACCTGGTTCGCTAGAGCTCTGCTGTCTGTAGTTCGTCACGGCCGGGACTGCCCCCAAGCGTGTTTCCAGGTTAGGAGGCACAAAGGTGGTAATCACCGGCTCGTTCGATGCTCCCTCCTCCTTTAGCACTCCTGTGTCAAAGAGTTCTACTTCCAGTCATCCAATCGTTCTTGGAAGACTCTGTTCAACCAAGCCTGTCCTTCTATACTATCGAAGTGGATGCCGTCCGTAGTCAGCCTGGCCTGATCCATAGCTCTCAACTCATGTTCGATGTCCATGAGGATCATCCTTCCGCATTCCGACTTGCGAGATTCCTTAGGATGTTTTTCCACCTGACTACTCCTTTGTTGTGCCTTCTCCCTGTTGCAGTCAAACTCCTCGCATTCATTGGCACAGTGCAAACGGTCAGTACAGCGCAGTTGAACTTCTGCCAGAGAGTGGTAAACAAGCACACCATCATTGATTCCCATAGTGCTTCTTCCTCATCTGAGCTTCTCGAGATGTTGCTCGTCCCAACCAGGATCATCACATTGGGGATTCTCCCTGGGTTCATCAACTCCACCATCCGAAATAACTGGGCTATGGTCGCGCCTCCGAAGGCCATCACCGTGGTGACCCAAGAGGCCCTCAAGTTCAAGAGTATTCTGACTAAGCTATCTCCCAGTATCAGATGTGATGTTCCCAGCGGTGGTTGCTGCAGGTTCACTACCGGGTTCCAGGTCGCTCGATTGAAGCAAGCTCTCGGATCCGCCTCCGGAACTCCTGTGAAGTTATATCTCAACTGATTGTTCTTCTGTATGTCTATTACCCGTGACACTTTCTTCGCCGGCATCTTTCGTATCCTCCTCTCTGGGACCTTAGAGCTCCCCATTGGTGGCGTTGTGTCGCTAACTCCCTGTCTGGTCATCACGCTTTGGGAGAGCCGTACTCTACCCGTATCGTCGATTGTTCCATAGGGTGCAGTCACCCCGGAACCTGGCGCATTCTTGTTGGCGACTAGTCGTCCAGCTGTCTCTATCAGCTTCCTCACCGTTTGTTCCACGCCTGGGTCACCCAAGGTGTCACTCGGGTCCGGGATTGTCACTCGACCTGTTGTTGCCGGGAGTCGCGTTTCCGTTGTCTGACTCATCTCTCGAGGCGTCAAGAGCTCCATCGGGGACTGCCCACGAGGAACACTCCTTGCAGGTATCACCTTCTCCACGGCTGTTGTCAACGCCATCCGCTCTTTGTAATCCCGCCTCAAGCGCTCAATTTCTTCACCCTGTTTTTTGTTGCAGTCTTCGAACAATCTGTTCCACCCGTCTCTCTCTTCTCCCTTACTGAGCATTGTCTTAGTCAGCTCATCCAAGTCCTTTCTCGTCCTTTCCAGCTCGTCTTTCATTCCATCTAGATGTTGCATGGTTCGGTTCGTTTGAACCCCCTGTTCTACTTTCGCCCTCTTTGGTGACACAGCTGCTCTCAGTGGTGAACCAGACGAGGCAGCCTCGCTGTTCATCTCTTGATGTATTCTCGTCAGCCCATACTTGGGCTTGGAGGG
>NC_087065.1:10596343-10618343 GCF_963678635.1 Symsagittifera roscoffensis | reverse complement strand
CAAAGGCATTTCACCTGGTTGGTAAGTCCTAGAACTTCCCAATCCAGGCTCGTTCGCCAAGTCACTCCCTGAGAGAGCCCCGTCTCTCCACCTCATCACTCTCATGTTTGGGCGGTCTAGTACTCCCCTTTCTCCGTATGCTGCCATCAATAGGACTTCCGTGGGGTTGTTCCCACGGTTGTCATGCCCCAAGATGTCAGGGCGGTCTGCAACATGACTACCTCTGGGTCCTCCAGAGCGAAGTCTCAATCCATTAGCCGACGATAGATCGCATCTACCATCGGTCCTACATATGCCTCTGCCAGGTCCATCAATTCATCCAAGTTGAAATTATCCATTCTCTTTTCAGGTTTGATTCAATTTGATTCAAAGGTTTGACTCGAGTGAGCAATTAAATGATCAATCAAGATCTAGAAAAGAGGTCACGAATATCACACTTGTCAGTTCCATCTTAACTTCTTGTCAAAATTTATTTAAAACAGTCAGATAAAAAGATTTTGATCCTAAAATTAATTAAAATCAATCGGTCTCTAAAAATTTGGAATTCGACCTAAGATTGAACAGTCCAAACTTTGGATCTATTCCTAAGATTGTCATTCAGTTGTTCTGTCGAGTCTGTATCGTGAACGGAAGATCTGGTTCCAAGTTCTTGGGGACCTCCATTTGTTCGGGATCCTGCCAGTCTTCTTCGTCGTATGGTAAGGTCTCATCATCTGCTTCGATCACCTCATTTGGATCCAGGTCCAGTGGTATACTTGTTCCTTCCTCTACGACTTCGTTTCCATCGTTCTTCTCCCTGGTGCCTTTCTCGTTGACCTCAAAAGCAGGGTCCATCATTAGATAATCCCCTTCTTCCATGTCAGCGGGTATACACCAGTCTTCTGTCGATGGATTGTGTGGCTTAATGTTCTCGTAGTGGGCAGCTCGGCCAGTACTCAGTCTATACAAGCGTCCCTCCTGGTGCACTTCCGTAATCATGAAGGGTCCCCTCCACTTTTTAGGAGCTTTTTTGTTCCTTTCGGTGGTATAACGTTCTGAAATACCCATACGTAGTCTCCCACTGAGTAAGCTTTTGCACCAGCTGCTTTCTTGTCGAATTTCTTCCTCTGCCTTGCCTGTGCTTGCTGAGTATTTCGTCTACACAAGTCGTTCAACTCTTGCTGACGTCTGATCACATCCCTCACGTAGACCTGTGAAGACGTTTTCTGTCTCTCATACTCTGGGTAGAAAAAGGTCAAGGGTAAAGACTTCTCGTTTCCAGTCAGCATCATGTGTGGAATAACTCCGGTGGTGGAGTGTTGCTTGCTATTATAGGCTCCACTCACCTGTGGAAGGTATCTGTCCCAATCGGTCATGTACCTGGAACAATATACCCTCAGCATCGACACTAACGTTCTATTCTGTCTTTCCACTAAGCCATTCGTCTGGGAATGGTATGTCGTGGAGTGAGCTTGAGCAACCTGTGAGCGTCTCATAAGCTCTTTCGTGAGCTCTCCTACGAAAGCTGTTCCGTTATCCGATTGAAACGTCATCGGACAACCATGTCTCGCTATCCACGTATTGATCAGGTGGGCTTGGGCTTGGAGGGCAAAGGCATTTCACCTGGTTGGTAAGTCCTAGAACTTCCCAATCCAGGCTCGTTCGCCAAGTCACTCCCTGAGAGAGCCCCGTCTCTCCACCTCATCACTCTCATGTTTGGGCGGTCTAGTACTCCCCTTTCTCCGTATGCTGCCATCAATAGGACTTCCGTGGGGTTGTTCCCACGGTTGTCATGCCCCAAGATGTCAGGGCGGTCTGCAACATGACTACCTCTGGGTCCTCCAGAGCGAAGTCTCAATCCATTAGCCGACGATAGATCGCATCTACCATCGGTCCTACATATGCCTCTGCCAGGTCCATCAATTCATCCAAGTTGAAATTATCCATTCTCTTTTCAGGTTTGATTCGATTTGATTCAAAGGTTTGACTCGAGTGAGCAATTAAATGATCAATCAAGATCTAGAAAAGAGGTCACGAATATCACACTTGTCAGTTCCATCTTAACTTCTTGTCAAAATTTATTTAAAACAGTCAGATAAAAAGATTTTGATCCTAAAATTAATTAAAATCAATCGGTCTCTAAAAATTTGGAATTCGACCTAAGATTGAACAGTCCAAACTTTGGATCTATTCCTAAGATTGTCATTCAGTTGTTCTGTCGAGTCTGTATCGTGAACGGAAGATCTGGTTCGAATTTCTTCCTCTGCCTTGCCTGTGCTTGCTGAGTATTTCGTCTACACAAGTCGTTCAACTCTTGCTGACGTCTGATCACATCCCTCACGTAGACCTGTGAAGACGTTTTCTGTCTCTCATACTCTGGGTAGAAAAAGGTCAAGGGTAAAGACTTCTCGTTTCCAGTCAGCATCATGTGTGGAATAACTCCGGTGGTGGAGTGTTGCTTGCTATTATAGGCTCCACTCACCTGTGGAAGGTATCTGTCCCAATCGGTCATGTACCTGGAACAATATACCCTCAGCATCGACACTAACGTTCTATTCTGTCTTTCCACTAAGCCATTCGTCTGGGAATGGTATGTCGTGGAGTGAGCTTGAGCAACCTGTGAGCGTCTCATAAGCTCTTTCGTGAGCTCTCCTACAAAAGCTGTTCCGTTATCCGATTGAAACGTCATCGGACAACCATGTCTCGCTATCCACGTATTGATCAGGTGGTCGCATGTCTCTTCTGCTGAGACTGTTATGCAGGGCACGGCCTCTGCATATCTCGTGAAGTGATCTATCATGACCAAGACTTGATTATAACCACTGTCTGTCATGCATATCTTTTGGTGATCTATCTGCACCACCTCGCTGAATTCAGACGATTCGATCGCCTGTAAAGGAAATCGCAATTTCCTTGGATCCTTGACCTGTTGGCATGACAGGCACACTGTTACCCACTTCTCGCATGCATTTTTCATTCCAGGCCACTCAAAGCGCTTCAGGATCCTCTGATACACTTTGTCGATCCCCTGATGGCCCATCTGATCATGCGACCTGAATAATAGTTCTGTCTGATAGAGTTGCGGCAACACTATCGCGTTATACTTGTATAGGACTTTGTCTTCTTCTCTTCTCTTACAAGCCACAATTCCGTCCTTGTTCAAATATAACCTCCCCTCTTTCTGCATGAAGTACTGTCTCAGAATACGGTAACTGTCTTCTTCCAGGTCACCTGTGTCTGGTGCACCATTTTCTATCCACCTTTTCAGGTTGCTTGTCATGCGGTCATTTCTCTGCGCCCTTAGTAGGTCTGAGAGTCTGTATCTCGCCTTCAATTTGTCTTCATGACTCTCATTTGACTATTCAGCTCATTGGGCTGGTGTGTGTCTTCTTCCATCTTAACGCACCAAATCTTCGCCAACGGCTGTGTTTCTTGTTTGAACGGCTGAAGATCAGTCCTGACTACCTCTTTTTGTGGCAACAGACTTATTGAACGTTTCGATACCGCTATTGTTTCCAAATCATCCGCTGCGTTGTCAAAGACTATTTCGCTAGGTATGAGGTAGCGATCACTGTCAGGATCCTGGTACACCTCTCTATCCAGATCCTTTGCACGAGTTTCCACTAGTATTGTGTGGATCGCTAGTTCTGACAGTTCTGATCCCGAGCTCGAGTTCCTGTCTGAGTAGGTATCAATTCCTGAGTTTCGGGAATTGTCATCTGTTGAAGAGTCTGTGATGGAGTCTGTACCCTCCTCAAGATCAGGTCTGTGCCTTCTTCGCATCCATCTGAACTCCCCGGAAAGAACTTTGTTCCCCAGGTCCTGTTTCTCGTCAGGAACTTTTTCATCTATCTCAGACTCCCCGGACAAACTTCCTTGTCCCGGGTGTTGATCTTGAACTCGCCGGCTTTTTCACAGTTTGTCTCCCCGGACAAACAATCTTGCACCAGTTTTCGTTCAACCTTCTCACTATCTCTATCCTGGTCCTCAAAGGTAACGGTTTTCTTTCGCGTATCGTTCCCCTGTTCTTTCCGACCGGATGAAGTACTTGTGAAGACCTCGTGGGGTATTGAGGATTCTAATTGCTGAACTATTGACCTACAATCCATCTCGTTGTCTTTGTGTTGTCGTATTGACGGCGTGATCTTCACCTTCTCACTGAAGGTCAGTGATGCCATGGCTGCTGCCCACTCGGGGCCATCTATGGTCACTTCTCTCTCTAACAATCCACCCAGCATCCGCATCACTTGCGGTGTGACCTGCACCGTTCTATCCAATAATGAGAGGCTGTTTATGTTCATGTGAGAGAGGGTCCTTCTTGGATAGGATTTTTATTTCGGCTGCTTTCTCGACAGGTAACTCAGGATGTCCTGGAATTGGATGTCCAGACTTGTCCAACCATCTCGTTAAGGGAAGCGCTTCATAAGTTTCTTTGTCCAAAAACGAGAATCCTTCCTTTATTTCTGCCTGATTGGCTTGCTTCTGTTCCAAATTTTCATAGAACTCAGTTTTCTTGCTGAGGCTGAAAGCATTCTGGTGTTTGTCACGCATCCTGTGCTCGATTATCATGTGGTAGCCATCCAATCTTACTATCCATCTACCAATGTAACTCTGATCCATCGAGTAGGTCTTCAACCAGGATAACGCTCTGTTGTCCACGCGTAACTTAAAGGGAGCGCTCCCCAAGTATGCGCGGTATTTTTCCACGAAAGTGACTACTGCAAACATTTCTGCTTTTGGTGCACCATATTTCATCTCAGTGTCACTCAAGACCTTGCTGCCATATGCAATGGGGCGGAGAATCGTTCTTCCATTCCATTCTTGCTCCTGATGCAATATTCCTGAGATGGCTACTACCGATGGCTCTGTGTCAAGAACATACATGCCCTTTTCTGTAGGCATGCCTAGCACTGGCGCTTCGCACAGTTCCCGCTGTATGTTCTCGAAGGCAACTTGTGCCTCATCGTTCCATTCGAACATCTTTCCTTTGTTGCGCAGCCTCTGCATTGGATACACCTTGTCTGCATATCCTTTGATGAACTCACTGTAATAATTGGCAAACCCCAGGAAGCTCATTAGCTGTGTGTCCGTTCTCGGAGCCTTCCATGTCAACACAGCCTCTACTGCTTCCGGGTCCGGTCTCACACCATGCCTGTCCACCATTCTTCCCAGGTACTTGATCGAATCCCTAGAGATTTCACATTTCGATGGTTTGCACTTCAAGCCTGCTCTTTTCATGCATCCAAAGACTTCATCGAGCCGATCAATGTGGTCTTCCAGGGTCGGTGTCGCTATGACTACGTCATCCACGTAACGCATCACGGGATTCCCGTACTTCTTAGTCACTCTGGTCAAATACTGAGCCATCAGTCTTTGAAAAGTGGCCGTTGCATTGCACAAGCCGAAGGGCATCCTCTTCCACTGGTACAACCCCAATTCGCACGCGAATCCGGTCTTTTCTCTATCCTTTTTCCGCAAAGGGAACTGCCAGAAGGGCAGTTCTTGGCATCACCAAGAACTTGGCATCACCAAGTTTGGAGAGGCTCTCGTCTATTAGCGGTATCGGGTACGCATCTTTTATCGTCACCGCGTTCAAATAGCGAGAGTCGCAACAAAACCTTAGCTGCCCCCCCTTTCTTTTTCGCCATTACCACCCCGCAAGCCCACGGCGATTTCGAGGGTTCTATCATGTCGTACTCGAGCAGCATTTCGATTTCCGCTCGGCACGCTTCCGAATTATGTGGCGTCATTCGTCTCGCGCCTTCTCTGTGGGGAACGGCGCCTTCTTCAAGTTCAATTTCGTGTTCAACGAAGTTACAGCAACCGAAGCTTCTTGATCCCCTGATGGCCCATCTGATCATGCGACCTGAATAATAGTTCTGTCTGATAGAGTTGCGGCAACACTATCGCGTTATACTTGTATAGGACTTTGTCTTCTTCTCTTCTCTTACAAGCCACAATTCCGTCCTTGTTCAAATATAACCTCCCCTCTTTCTGCATGAAGTACTGTCTCAGAATACGGTAACTGTCTTCTTCCAGGTCACCTGTGTCTGGTGCACCATTTTCTATCCACCTTTTCAGGTTGCTTGTCATGCGGTCATTTCTCTGCGCCCTTAGTAGGTCTGAGAGTCTGTATCTCGCCTTCAATTTGTCTTCATGACTCTCATTTGACTATTCAGCTCATTGGGCTGGTGTGTGTCTTCTTCCATCTTAACGCACCAAATCTTCGCCAACGGCTGTGTTTCTTGTTTGAACGGCTGAAGATCAGTCCTGACTACCTCTTTTTGTGGCAACAGACTTATTGAACGTTTCGATACCGCTATTGTTTCCAAATCATCCGCTGCGTTGTCAAAGACTATTTCGCTAGGTATGAGGTAGCGATCACTGTCAGGATCCTGGTACACCTCTCTATCCAGATCCTTTGCACGAGTTTCCACTAGTATTGTGTGGATCGCTAGTTCTGACAGTTCTGATCCCGAGCTCGAGTTCCTGTCTGAGTAGGTATCAATTCCTGAGTTTCGGGAATTGTCATCTGTTGAAGAGTCTGTGATGGAGTCTGTACCCTCCTCAAGATCAGGTCTGTGCCTTCTTCGCATCCATCTGAACTCCCCGGAAAGAACTTTGTTCCCCAGGTCCTGTTTCTCGTCAGGAACTTTTTCATCTATCTCAGACTCCCCGGACAAACTTCCTTGTCCCGGGTGTTGATCTTGAACTCGCCGGCTTTTTCACAGTTTGTCTCCCCGGACAAACAATCTTGCACCAGTTTTCGTTCAACCTTCTCACTATCTCTATCCTGGTCCTCAAAGGTAACGGTTTTCTTTCGCGTATCGTTCCCCTGTTCTTTCCGACCGGATGAAGTACTTGTGAAGACCTCGTGGGGTATTGAGGATTCTAATTGCTGAACTATTGACCTACAATCCATCTCGTTGTCTTTGTGTTGTCGTATTGACGGCGTGATCTTCACCTTCTCACTGAAGGTCAGTGATGCCATGGCTGCTGCCCACTCGGGGCCATCTATGGTCACTTCTCTCTCTAACAATCCACCCAGCATCCGCATCACTTGCGGTGTGACCTGCACCGTTCTATCCAATAATGAGAGGCTGTTTATGTTCATGTGAGAGAGGGTCCTTCTTGGATAGGATTTTTGTTTCGGCTGCTTTCTCGACAGGTAACTCAGGATGTCCTGGAATTGGATGTCCAGACTTGTCCAACCATCTCGTTAAGGGAAGCGCTTCATAAGTTTCTTTGTCCAAAAACGAGAATCCTTCCTTTATTTCTGCCTGATTGGCTTGCTTCTGTTCCAAATTTTCATAGAACTCAGTTTTCTTGCTGAGGCTGAAAGCATTCTGGTGTTTGTCACGCATCCTGTGCTCGATTATCATGTGGTAGCCATCCAATCTTACTATCCATCTACCAATGTAACTCTGATCCATCGAGTAGGTCTTCAACCAGGATAACGCTCTGTTGTCCACGCGTAACTTAAAGGGAGCGCTCCCCAAGTATGCGCGGTATTTTTCCACGAAAGTGACTACTGCAAACATTTCTGCTTTTGGTGCACCATATTTCATCTCAGTGTCACTCAAGACCTTGCTGCCATATGCAATGGGGCGGAGAACCGTTCTTCCATTCCATTCTTGCTCCTGATGCAATATTCCTGAGATGGCTACTACCGATGGCTCTGTGTCAAGAACATACATGCCCTTTTCTGTAGGCATGCCTAGCACTGGCGCTTCGCACAGTTCCCGCTGTATGTTCTCGAAGGCAACTTGTGCCTCATCGTTCCATTCGAACATCTTTCCTTTGTTGCGCAGCCTCTGCATTGGATACACCTTGTCTGCATATCCTTTGATGAACTCACTGTAATAATTGGCAAACCCCAGGAAGCTCATTAGCTTTGGTCCGTTCTCGGAGCCTTCCATGTCAACACAGCCTCTACTGCTTCCGGGTCCGGTCTCACACCATGCCTGTCCACCATTCTTCCCAGGTACTTGATCGAATCCCTAGAGATTTCACATTTCGATGGTTTGCACTTCAAGCCTGCTCTTTTCATGCATCCAAAGACTTCATCGAGCCGATCAATGTGGTCTTCCAGGGTCGGTGTCGCTATGACTACGTCATCCACGTAACGCATCACGGGATTCCCGTACTTCTTAGTCACTCTGGTCAAATACTGAGCCATCAGTCTTTGAAAAGTGGCCGTTGCATTGCACAAGCCGAAGGGCATCCTCTTCCACTGGTACAACCCCAATTCGCACGCGAATCCGGTCTTTTCTCTATCCTTTTTCCGCAAAGGGAACTGCCAGAAGGGCAGTTCTTGGCATCACCAAGAACTTGGCATCACCAAGTTTGGAGAGGCTCTCGTCTATTAGCGGTATCGGGTACGCATCTTTTATCGTCACCGCGTTCAAATAGCGAGAGTCGCAACAAAACCTTAGCTGCCCCCCTTTCTTTTTCGCCATTACCACCCCGCAAGCCCACGGCGATTTCGAGGGTTCTATCATGTCGTACTCGAGCAGCATTTCGATTTCCGCTCGGCACGCTTCCGAATTATGTGGCGTCATTCGTCTCGCGCCTTCTCTGTGGGGAACGGCGCCTTCTTCAAGTTCAATTTCGTGTTCAACGAAGTTACAGCAACCGAAGCTTCTTGATCCCCTGATGGCCCATCTGATCATGCGACCTGAATAATAGTTCTGTCTGATAGAGTTGCGGCAACACTATCGCGTTATACTTGTATAGGACTTTGTCTTCTTCTCTTCTCTTACAAGCCACAATTCCGTCCTTGTTCAAATATAACCTCCCCTCTTTCTGCATGAAGTACTGTCTCAGAATACGGTAACTGTCTTCTTCCAGGTCACCTGTGTCTGGTGCACCATTTTCTATCCACCTTTTCAGGTTGCTTGTCATGCGGTCATTTCTCTGCGCCCTTAGTAGGTCTGAGAGTCTGTATCTCGCCTTCAATTTGTCTTCATGACTCTCATTTGACTATTCAGCTCATTGGGCTGGTGTGTGTCTTCTTCCATCTTAACGCACCAAATCTTCGCCAACGGCTGTGTTTCTTGTTTGAACGGCTGAAGATCAGTCCTGACTACCTCTTTTTGTGGCAACAGACTTATTGAACGTTTCGATACCGCTATTGTTTCCAAATCATCCGCTGCGTTGTCAAAGACTATTTCGCTAGGTATGAGGTAGCGATCACTGTCAGGATCCTGGTACACCTCTCTATCCAGATCCTTTGCACGAGTTTCCACTAGTATTGTGTGGATCGCTAGTTCTGACAGTTCTGATCCCGAGCTCGAGTTCCTGTCTGAGTAGGTATCAATTCCTGAGTTTCGGGAATTGTCATCTGTTGAAGAGTCTGTGATGGAGTCTGTACCCTCCTCAAGATCAGGTCTGTGCCTTCTTCGCATCCATCTGAACTCCCCGGAAAGAACTTTGTTCCCCAGGTCCTGTTTCTCGTCAGGAACTTTTTCATCTATCTCAGACTCCCCGGACAAACTTCCTTGTCCCGGGTGTTGATCTTGAACTCGCCGGCTTCTTCACAGTTTGTCTCCCCGGACAAACAATCTTGCACCAGTTTTCGTTCAACCTTCTCACTATCTCTATCCTGGTCCTCAAAGGTAACGGTTTTCTTTCGCGTATCGTTCCCCTGTTCTTTCCGACCGGATGAAGTACTTGTGAAGACCTCGTGGGGTATTGAGGATTCTAATTGCTGAACTATTGACCTACAATCCATCTCGTTGTCTTTGTGTTGTCGTATTGACGGCGTGATCTTCACCTTCTCACTGAAGGTCAGTGATGCCATGGCTGCTGCCCACTCGGGGCCATCTATGGTCACTTCTCTCTCTAACAATCCACCCAGCATCCGCATCACTTGCGGTGTGACCTGCACCGTTCTATCCAATAATGAGAGGCTGTTTATGTTCATGTGAGAGAGGGTCCTTCTTGGATAGGATTTTTATTTCGGCTGCTTTCTCGACAGGTAACTCAGGATGTCCTGGAATTGGATGTCCAGACTTGTCCAACCATCTCGTTAAGGGAAGCGCTTCATAAGTTTCTTTGTCCAAAAACGAGAATCCTTCCTTTATTTCTGCCTGATTGGCTTGCTTCTGTTCCAAATTTTCATAGAACTCAGTTTTCTTGCTGAGGCTGAAAGCATTCTGGTGTTTGTCACGCATCCTGTGCTCGATTATCATGTGGTAGCCATCCAATCTTACTATCCATCTACCAATGTAACTCTGATCCATCGAGTAGGTCTTCAACCAGGATAACGCTCTGTTGTCCACGCGTAACTTAAAGGGAGCGCTCCCCAAGTATGCGCGGTATTTTTCCACGAAAGTGACTACTGCAAACATTTCTGCTTTTGGTGCACCATATTTCATCTCAGTGTCACTCAAGACCTTGCTGCCATATGCAATGGGGCGGAGAACCGTTCTTCCATTCCATTCTTGCTCCTGATGCAATATTCCTGAGATGGCTACTACCGATGGCTCTGTGTCAAGAACATACATGCCCTTTTCTGTAGGCATGCCTAGCACTGGCGCTTCGCACAGTTCCCGCTGTATGTTCTCGAAGGCAACTTGTGCCTCATCGTTCCATTCGAACATCTTTCCTTTGTTGCGCAGCCTCTGCATTGGATACACCTTGTCTGCATATCCTTTGATGAACTCACTGTAATAATTGGCAAACCCCAGGAAGCTCATTAGCTGTGTGTCCGTTCTCGGAGCCTTCCATGTCAACACAGCCTCTACTGCTTCCGGGTCCGGTCTCACACCATGCCTGTCCACCATTCTTCCCAGGTACTTGATCGAATCCCTAGAGATTTCACATTTCGATGGTTTGCACTTCAAGCCTGCTCTTTTCATGCATCCAAAGACTTCATCGAGCCGATCAATGTGGTCTTCCAGGGTCGGTGTCGCTATGACTACGTCATCCACGTAACGCATCACGGGATTCCCGTACTTCTTAGTCACTCTGGTCAAATACTGAGCCATCAGTCTTTGAAAAGTGGCCGTTGCATTGCACAAGCCGAAGGGCATCCTCTTCCACTGGTACAACCCCAATTCGCACGCGAATCCGGTCTTTTCTCTATCCTTTTTCCGCAAAGGGAACTGCCAGAAGGGCAGTTCTTGGCATCACCAAGAACTTGGCATCACCAAGTTTGGAGAGGCTCTCGTCTATTAGCGGTATCGGGTACGCATCTTTTATCGTCACCGCGTTCAAATAGCGAGAGTCGCAACAAAACCTTAGCTGCCCCCCTTTCTTTTTCGCCATTACCACCCCGCAAGCCCACGGCGATTTCGAGGGTTCTATCATGTCGTACTCGAGCAGCATTTCGATTTCCGCTCGGCACGCTTCCGAATTATGTGGCGTCATTCGTCTCGCGCCTTCTCTGTGGGGAACGGCGCCTTCTTCAAGTTCAATTTCGTGTTCAACGAAGTTACAGCAACCGAAGCTTCTTTAAGCGAGGGCCACCCGTTGTTAGTAGTACCTGCCTCAGATAATCTGCATATGTATCCAAATGCAGCAAAGTGAACTCTGATGGTTCACTCAGATTTCTGATTACCTGGTGTCCTGCTACCGAGATTATCGACTGTATTTTGCTTCCTTGCGGCACCATACCGAACCTCTGACCAGAGATCACAATAAGTTTCATGCTCAAACTACTTGGTGCCTTTGTCTCTTCGACCTCCGTTGCCTCGAAGGTATTCAGTTTCTCCTGCAGTTTCTCATTTTCCAGTTCGAGTTTCACTTTTTGTTCGATCTCTTTTGTCACCAGTTCCTGCTGCACTCTACTTAGAGCATCCCTCGCGGCTGCCCTATAATCAATCTTGAAGTCATCGGCCGCAGTCACTGGTTCCGGTTCACATGTCTTTTCAGTTACCGCTTGCATTTTCTTCGTCGCCAGCTCTTGCGGTTTGTCTTTTCTGTGCGCCTCCGCTTCACTCAACAGGCGAGCCTTGATGGCTTTCACTCCTGATAAAGCTTCCTCATGCCTTAGATGCTTGATGTCTGCTACAGCATCCCAGAATTGCGAACAATCTGATTTAAAATGACCTTCCAGGTTGCAAAAGAAACACCTCGGGCCGAATTTTGCAATTACTCCTCTCATGAAATCCTCATGGTCATACTTTTGACGCATTTTTGTCCTCGAGGCTAAAGCCTATTGCTTTCATGCCCTGTTTGTAAGTTGGGCATGCTGACACATGATGGTCTGTTGAACTGCAATTGGCACAAGAGCGTCTCTTGTCCATATCATCCCTCGGTTTGTACCAGTTGTTCCCTTGGTTTGCAGGTCCGTTGTTAAAATTGCCATAATTGTTCTCATAATATCCAGATCTCGAAGGAGGTTTCAACAAAAGATATTATTTTGACTTGAGCCTCAACTCCTCTGGTGTTGGCGCATTGGTTGATAGTGGTGTGTATTGCGTTGCTAGCATTGTTCGAAGTTCATCATTCTTCACACCATCGATGAATTTTGAGGCTACTGTCAGATTCATCCTTCTGTTTGACTCATCCGGTTGGCTGCGTCTTCTCAGCATTTCCAAGTCGTCTAGGAACTTGTCTATCGTTTCATCTTCTCGTTGCCTCCGTTTCTCGAAGCGCATCATTGCCTGGTGCCCATGCACCCCTGATCCAAAACGATTTAACAAGATTTCGAAGATTTTCTCAGCTGTGTCTCGCTGATGTTGCTTCTTGGCCATGACAAAATTCAGGGCTGTCCCTTCCAAGTTACTGGTGAGCGCACTGCATTCTTGTCTTTCCGACAAGTCCTCTTCCTCGAAATGCAGTTTCATTACCTCTATCCAGGTATCAATACAGCCATCAGATTCGTCTTTATAGCATCTTGGTTTCTTGATGACTCTTCTGAAGTTCTCACTGCGTTCGTTGGTTCTGGATAACCTCGTAAGGGACGTTTCCAAAGACCTGTTTAGGGGCTCAAAGGCTGTGGCCATTGCCGTAGCATCTCTTGAGTGCCCTGCCTCAGCATCGTTGCCCCCTATTAAGGGTTCTGTATTTGGTGCATCCATACAATCCGAATAGCCGTGACTGTTTCTTCCTTGGCCCACATGACTCCTCCCTGGCATGTCTCCTGTTGCTGGAATCACCTCTCCCAGTCGCATGTGTGCCTTGCGTCGGTCGTTCGTTTGACGTCTGTCTGTTCCCTGTTAAACTTGCTCTGCTGTTTGGGCCCCATGTTCTATTATCCCTTGTGGTATAGCTTGATGAGCTGCCCCTACCTCTAGTGGATACATATGTCCTCCTCCTTTGGTGGTCATTGAAGTTCACCTTCGGTTCCCTGCTGGGACCTCCCGAATTCGGTTCCCCTTCTCTTGGTCCACTCCTGCTGCCTAGTAGCACGTCCAACTTGTCCATGATAGCCTAAATTCGCCTCTCCATCATCGCGTCTATCTTTGTGTCAAGAGTCCCAAGAGTCTGCTCTTGTTGCGTTCTTAACTTTTCCATATCGTCTCTCAATCGTAACTCTCTTTGTTCTGCTTCCCTTGTCAACCTCGACAATTTCTTCGCCAAGTGTTCATCTGATCTTTCCTTCAAGCGTTTTTCGCTTCTACCAGCTTCTTGTCTGTTTCGGTTTATTTCTTCCCGCAGACTTTCTCTTTCGACGTGGACTGCTCTCTCCAGTTCACTCATTCTGATGGACATCTGTTCATTTTGCTCTCCTATACTGCCCACTATGTTGTTCAAGGCTTCTTCAAGTGATGCTCCGTTTTCAACCAGTGGTGTCACCAGTGGCGGTGTCACTCTGTCGATCCCAGGTAGCTTTGTGCTGGTCGAGATTCGGGCTTTGGTTCTCTGACTCGACGTCATTTCATTATCCATCTCCGGATCCGCCGTTGCGTTATTTAGCCCTGTATTTCTATTTCGCCCAGTTCGCATCTCCGAATTTGTCATACTCACAAAGTCTATTGACTGGCCTGGTGTGTTTGTGTCCTTGCTTATCGTTCTCACCACACCAAATTTGTCCTTGGTTCCAGTCTCTCCTTCGACGTATGCCTCATTCTCCTGGGTCGAACTATTGAAAGCCCCGAGATCCAAAGTCCACTTGCTCGTCATCGTCCTCTTCTTCCTCCTGGGATTCACCTTCATCGCCTGTACCCGCTCCCATGGTAAATGGAAAGATGTTTCCAAAAGTGTTCTTCACTCTTTCCGAAAACGATGCGGACAATGCCTGTTTCTCCGTCACGCCTGCCATCATAGTGTTGTCTGTGGGAGATCTTCTATTTGCCACAATTTCTGTAGAGATGTCAGACAGTTCCGACATCTCCTTTCGGTCCAAGGTTCCGGTGGAAGTGGCAAAATCTTGTCCTTGATCTACGGGGTAGATTCACTCGCTAGCCTTCTGTTTCCTCTCCCTTCCGGTCCATGCATTTCTTGGTTTTCTTGCATGGCCTGGTGCGGATGGACCTCCACCTCTAGCATTGCTTTTTGCTCTTCTGCAGACTTTTGACTCCTGGTTTCAACCATTTTGCCTGAAACCGTCTCCCCTTTGTCGATCCGGGTTCGTGTTATCCTTTCCACAAAAGGGTCGTTCATCTTTTTTCTTTGCTGCTCTGGTATGAATTTTCTAGAGCTTGCAATTGGTTTAGGTATCCTTGACTTGTAAGGTATCTTTACTTAGGTATCCTTCATTTTCAATTTATCACTTCTTAATGCCTATACGCTCAATTCGATTCCTAGTATCCTTCTAGTTTGACTATTGATAATATTGACACAACACAATAAACTTCAAAAGATTCTATTAAATAGTGATCACGAATCCTTTTATGTTATCAGTGTATACATTTTATTCACAATAATCGATTATTGGTTGTAAGATTTGAGAACTAGCACAGTATGATGATATCAGTCAATTTAAAAGATAGTGTATTCACAACCCTATCAAGCACAAATATTAATGATTTAAAATCAAAAGTAACAAAATAAGAATGTTTTTATGAAAAACGTACGTGTATTGTACTTTTAGTTGGTCGCAGTACAATAGTCCAACTTGTAGTTTAAAGAAAGAGCTTTTCCTGCTTGGTGCTGCACCAAACAGACAAAACTTTGAAGGCAGTAATTCTCTCAAGTGGGCGTCTATTGCGACCACCGAGTACTGTGTTACTTATCTGCCTTCGGACTGCCCGATCTAGACCTACTAAAATCCTCAGGGCAGTCAATTTTCTCAAAAACGTTTTGGATTTCAGTCCACACCAATGAGTTACACACTCTTTTTTAATTTAGACTTAGTGTCGCGAATATCCGAGTTTGGACCTGTTTTGTTTTGGTCTGGTCTTTTTTGAAAGGCAAGTTACCAGTGCAGTCACTGGTTCCTAGCCTGTCTCTTAATAACCTAATACCCCTCCCTACTATCTTTCCTTCTATTTGCCTAAGTCCTTTAATAAAATAATACCCCTCCGGGTTGACAAAAAACAGTACCACTCCGGATTGGTAAAAGTAGGACCCTTCCGGATTGGCAAAATTGAGATCCCTCCGGATTGGGACCCCTCTGAGTTAATAAAATTAAGACCCCTCCGGATTGGTACCCCTCCGGTTTTGTG
Source organism: Symsagittifera roscoffensis (assembly GCF_963678635.1). NCBI lineage: Eukaryota > Metazoa > Xenacoelomorpha > Acoela > Convolutidae > Symsagittifera > Symsagittifera roscoffensis. Next base: position 10,602,807 of record NC_087065.1, on the reverse strand, counting down.
AAAACAAGACCCCTCCGGATTGGGACCCCTCCGAATTAGAAAAAACTTGGATCCCTCCGGATTGAGAGCCCTCCGGTTTTGTAAAAATAGCTTTTCGGAGACTTCCTTGATTTTCAACCTATATCCCTCCGGATACGTTCTCCGATGCTATTATGCTGTTTGAATTAACTAGGAAGGGTATGTGGTCCTTCCCTAGACCCTTCTGGATTGAAGTTAAGCCTCTTATTTGACAATTCACACTAACGGTGAAGGGTCTTATCGCTAGCCTAATTTCGGCTCGATTAAGGTTTTTTGTGCCTTTAGCTTCCCTTTTTGTCTATAACAGCTTGAAATTGCCCTATTCAACAGTTATCACCTTTTGGTAGGGGTGTAAGAGCTTTCTAAAAAAATTTTTATAAAACGTGAATGGTCTACTCTCCCAAATTGGTGAATTTGCTAAAAACAATCTCAAAAAATTTTCACGCTTATTTTTTCGAATAATTTTTGTTCCTATTAGTAAGCTCAGCTAATTTCTGATCTAATGGTACCAAGATCAACTGGATCTGTCCCTTCGTTCCAAAGTTTTTAACCAAAACGTCTTTTTTCCAAATTCAAAAAAATTCTCTCTTATATTTCCGCCTAACTTCTTTCGCAATTCCGTTCTTTTTCAACTAAAAATTATCGATCCGAGCTCAGAAGGCCTATACTCGTCTAGTTCAATGCAAAAAACCCGATCTAAAACGCTTTAGTTGAAAAAATTCACGAAAAACTATGCTATTTGGACCCCTCCGGATTGATGAATCCACTGAATCAAACACCTTAAGCTCGATTTCTCTGTAACCCGGAAGGCTTTCGGGAAGTGGGTTTTAAAACCTGTAGATTCACTAGTGGACGTTGTCCGGACAACTATTTTTACTGTCCTAACCTTAAAAATATCAAAAAATTTTCTGATTTCATTGTGTTCCGTTTTCTCAAAATCGCGAAAATTCGGTTTTTGGTACCAAAATAGTTCCAACCACTTCCGAACTAAACTTAACCGGTTCTACTTATTATAGTAGTGCAATTACGATGTAACACACTAATTAAGCTCTTTTTTCCGTTTCAAAAAATATCGCTATCTCAAAAATCGCGATTTGTGGAGGGATCAAAATATCGCTATTTTGACCCTAAAAACCGGTCTGTTTTCTTTGTTTTTTCACTGAAAAACGATATAGGAGTATTAATATAGGCTATATAAAAAATAATATTAGTAATACTTTACCCCCTCCGGGTTTGTTCAATATCCGAATTAAGGTGCTTAACTCGGATATTCGCAGTTTGGTGAAGGGTCACTAAAATGCAGCACTGTCGAGCCCCCCACACATTATTATCTTACTTTTCGTACCAAAAGGGATACAAAACTTGTTAACGATACCCAACAGTCAATTGTTGTTGTCGTTGAGCCCCTTCTTGTTGCTCCTTGTACTGCTTGCCGGATCAGTCTTCTCCAAAGACCCTTCCGGATTGAGCGCAAATCAGCAGACCTTTCCGGATTGAGCGCAATTTAGCATAAACGTGTTTAAATACTCAAATAACCCTACAGTACAAGCCTCACAAACGGGCCACAAAATTGATCGTAACGATCCTGACTGATATAAATGCCTGCAACAACAATATATCTATCAACAACAAACGGAGGGGTCGGATCACATCATGTCTGGGGGGATGATTTCTACTGATTTTATACTTTTTTTAAACTTTTTTTTGTTTTTTTTTTCGGTTATTTTTTTTGTTTTTATGTTTTTCTTGGGTACTATACTACATTTTGTTTGGTTTCTTGTATATCTTTAAGTGTTTTTGGTCACGGACCACTCAGGAAATGACGGGACCGCGAACACCCCCCCCCCCCCTCACCCTTCCTGGTTCGTGAATTTTCGTTCTTAACTAGGTTAAAAAGCTATTCACGGTAATCCGGAAGGCTTCCGCGTTCCAAACTACCCTTCCGCCCCGGCGGTTTAGGCCTATTAAGGGCGTTAATGTGAGCATCTGCTCGGCGCGGAGTGCTCGTTAACGGTTCTGCCGGTCTTGATGTTAAAAAAGAATAACACCCAGGAGCGCCATAAAAACATCTATGTAACATTCGCCCGGAAGTACATATCGACGGAAAATAAAGCTAGTTTCTAAGACGAATGGCCAACGTCTAAACAGAGCTCTACATGCTTTTCACCGTCTCTACCAAAGCCAGTTCTTTTGGTGGTCTTTCTAACATCGGGTCGACAAAAACGTTACTGTTCTAAGGCTTCGACCAGAATGCTCAAACTAACTTAATTACATGCAGAATTAGTGAGCTCATGGCTGGGTCTCAGTAGCCCCAGAACACGAGGTCACTCCTAAAATCGGGGCTACTACTATTTATTGAATTATCATTGTTTTTGTTCAGTAGATAAAAATCATCATCTCCATCGAAGATGGATCAACTCTTTCCCCCAACTCCTAGCTTCTCACCCTTGCAAAATGAATTCAGATGTTAATTAAATTCAACTCAAGACAAAACCGGGAAGCTAAAAGTGTATATATCTTGACCTTCACCGTTTGACCAATCGTCCCAATAACGTGGTTAAACTCTTAGAACCGTCAATTCGGAAGGTTAGCTGCTAAAACTTCGAATCTGTCAAATCTGCAGTTTTGTCCATTCTAGTCGAATGTCACATTAGCATCCTAGAAAACTTTAGACAATAGAAGCTATTGTAACTGCAAAAGGTTATCAGGGAGAATGGCTCAAAATCTAAATCAAAATTTTTCCATGAAAAGTTATCATAGGTTGACACAGTGTAATCATCTTTTAAAAACACATAAAAATGCTTCTTAGTTTTTACTTTAGTCTTTTATAAGTCAAAATACTATCCGAAGATATGATTTGATGAAATAAACTCCATATTGTAACTGATATTTTGAAGAATGAGTTTTCCAGGTAATTTTTGTTATTTCTTTCCGTTATTTTCATTATTTCTTTCAATGAAATTTTCTTTATTTTTTCTTTTTGGTCCTACTTCAAACACAACGTTTTTTTTCTGTAACAAAATATCTACAGAAATCTTAGAGCATTAGTGATATCTCTAGATGTGAAGAGTTTCTAGACAAATGTTCCACTAAATAAGCAAAAGACAGCTCTGAGAAAACTGTACGAGCAAGATGAACCACCATCAATTGCTAGCAAAACCATGAAAAGACTGTTTAACATGGCAATTAGTCAAATCAATTTCAAGTGCAATGAAACATGGTACATTCAGAGAGATGGTTTGGCAATGGAGCATCTCTTGCCGTTATTTCCGCAAATTTTTGGCTGAAGCAGTACAAAACTGCACTACCGATGAATACTCCCGAAAAGTGGTGTGAAATTCAACTAGATTGGTTGCCGAAATGCATGGCAAGAAATAATTATCATTAGCAGCAGCCGAGTGAAAAAATTGCCTGTTTCAACGAATTAACAGTCTTAATCGTTCAATTTAATGAAATGGGAGAGGTCAGTTTGCAGTGACGACGTAATTTTTAGAAATTCGTTCGAAAAAGAAGACACGTCAAAAACTTGAATATTTGCAGTAACGAAAAATGCACGAAAATTAGAAATCCAGTTTTTTTCTATTAGAAACAAGAACGATTCTCGACAGTGAAGAAAAAGCGTTCAAAACTATATCAAAATTACAATCGAAACTATCCGAATTGTAACAATTGTACGGCTACAATCGTTACGCAGCAGTTCCCGAGAATTCGGAGTTGTGTTGGGAAGATTTTACTACCCTTCTTAGACCGCAACAAGACCGCTCTTCGATCGGATTCAAGAATCCGGAAGAGTCTTGGGAAGAGACTGAAATTGAGTTTTAAACAACTTTTGGCCTCCGGAAATGTCTTGAGTTGAATTCAAATAACATCAACTTCGTTTTCAGATAATGAGAAGATAGGAGTTGAGGGAAAGGGCTGATCCATCTCCGATGGATATGAAAATTTTTATCTACTGAACAAAAACATTATCAAAATGATAGTCAGTAGTAGCCTTGTTTTAGGAAAGACTCGTGGTCTGGGGATTTTGACACCCAGTCATGAGCTCACTATTTTTGCATGTAACAAAGTTAATTTGCGTGATCTGGCCGATAGCCTTAAATAGTAACGACTTTGTCGACCCGATGTTAATGAAACACATATTGAACTGACTTTGATAGAGACGGTTAAAAGTATGTGAAGCTGTGTTTAGACGCTAGCAGTCGTTTATGACCTAGCTTTATTTTCCGTCGGTAAGTGTTTCCGAGTGAATGTTGCAATGCACGAAAAAGATCTATATGGAATAAGTTTCGAGTGCTTTAGGAAGGTCACGTACAGATCAAAAGGTGTGAAATATGAATGCTGTTGTTTGAGCTGGTATTACGTTAAATGCGGTGATATATCAGATGATGAGTATCGAAATATAAAATAATCGTTCTGGTACTGTAGAAAAGGAATCGCAATAAAGGAGCAAAATAAGTCAGTGCAGCAAGCTACGTTTTTTCTCCGTTACATTGACAATATAGTGAGAAAAGTGAAGGGTGATCACGAAAAGGTGCTACGGGCAGCAAAATGACAAAGTTTATCTAAGAGACACCAAACAAAAATGAGAATTGGCATTTTTGAATTTACAAAATAGTTTTAACAAAAACAGGAAAACTAACTGTGACTGATATCAGGAACCAACAAATACAGGTCCCATACTAAAATTTACAAATTGCGCCCCCCTTCTGTACAAGAGAAGTGTGATTGAAGGAACTGTTCACCGGGTTTTTCGCAGTACATCCACATGGGAAGATTACGATAAAGCGATAAAAATTAACCGTAAACAGTGGTTGAATAACCATTATCCGGAAAATTTATTTTCGCGAGTTGCATCGCAAGCCCTTGAAAAGATCATAATCATCGGTGAGGGCAGAAACAAAAAGAAGATGGCTGAGAAAAAAAAACCATGTGATTATAGCAGCGATTGATCACCAATCTTAGCAAAGATGGGCGATTGATCACTTAGCGATTGATCACTCAGACATTAGCAAATAAAGTGCGCGATATCATTAATACGCAGACAATATTCACGACAAGGAATGTGAAAACTTGTATGCCCTCCTTAAAATCCTCCTTTTCCTTGAACTGAAGTCAAAAGTGGCGTACAGACTTGAATGTTGTGGGTGCAAATCCATATATGTTGGCCAGATGGTCCGACATCTCACCACAAGGATTAAGGAACACGAAAAGAGGATACCCAGTTGGACAGCATATAAGGCAATGTGGTAGTGATAGTGGCAAGAAGGAAGGTAATTGACCAGGCCTCCACCAGCAATAAGTTACTTACATTAGAGGCGCTGCACTTTAAGAAAAAGAGACCGGCAATTAACACGCGCGACGAGTTTAGAAGAAGGGAGCAGACACTACGGCTATAAATCTAGAGTCGAAATGTTTTGGCAATTTAAAAAATTTTTGAAAAAGCTTATATGAAAGCATAAACTTAGTGACAAAACGAAATTTTAATAAAATTGAAAACACTTAGAAAATTGTGACTAAATGAAATAATTTGTGACATAATCATTAATACATAATTTTTAGTAATAATTGTTAAGTTGTGATTGGTTAAACTTTTTTCGAAATTTTTTTAATTTTTGAAATAATGACGTGTCTGACACTTTTTAAGATCTTTGATCATTTTGTACAGATAGTTTAGAATTTTAAAACCTGAAGATGCTTAAAAATGTACGAAAACAATTGTTTGAGCTTTTAGCTTTAACGCATTCTCAAACAATGTTCTTAGTTTTATTTTTTTTTTCTTAAAATGGCAGTCGCTCATTCTTAATTTTCTAAAAATGACATTTCTTTTATCTTCAAAAAACATGGAAACTAGTGAAAGATTTCACTTGGTCTTCAGATTGATCAATTAATCAAATTTTACCCAATTGCAGCGTGCTGTAATTTCCCAACCTAACTATTTTCAAAATGAAAAGGTTCAGTTTGAGTAAAATTCTTTTCAGGAGAACTGATGGATAGCCTAGATGGCTAATGATTAATGCGTTTGTTGTTGTATTTTGTGTAATGAATGGAATAATTAGTTAATTGATTTTAAAAGTTTTGATCAAAAATAACTCTGTTTAAACCTTTTTGATTTCTTTGGGGAATAATAAGAGCTGTTCAAAAAATCTTCCTTGATACTCAACTTGAGTTTTATTAAATAATTATTTTTTGAGAAGTTTGATTGATTCTTTCTCATTTTTTTGCAGATATCCAAATAGGAAAAAACCTTTTTTTTTTCAAACATTTAGCCTGCGAAAATTTAATTGAAATTACTAGAAGAGACTAGTATTGAATTGTTTCCCAACAATATAAAACAATTTTCAAAATTGTTTCAAAATTAGTTACTACGTTGGTCTCGAATTATAATCAAAAGCAATTAACAAGAACTGAAAACTCATAAGCCAGCGGCCACTAAGGCGACGAAAGAC